>NC_044913.1:5791366-6091366 GCF_001633185.2 Quercus lobata
GGAAGTTTTTTTTTTTTGAGAAACTTAGGCTCCGCTTGGGAGTTCATAAGGGAAAGGAATGGAATGGAATGAAATGATCATAAAATAATGGAAATGAATGGAATGGAATGGAATGTATTTAAGTAAGGGAAATGAATGGAAAAGAATAGAATGGAATGGAATTAAGTAACCTTGATTAGATGTTTTAAAATAAAGGAATGGAAAGAAATAAAAATGAATGGAATGTAAGTAATCTTGTTTGGGAGCAACATGGAGGGAATGGAATAGAATCATTTTATGACAATATTACTATTAGACCCTTATTTTAAAATAAAGAATTGTATATACTGGGGTATTTTGGGAGTTATAGTAAAAAATCATTAAATTTAATTCTATTCCCTCTCATTCCTCCCAATTTCGGGGGGAATGAAAATTTGAGGTTTTAAGGGAATAGAAAGGAATGAGTGTTCCCTCCTACCCATTCCATTCCCTCCTACTTAAACTCCCAAACAAGGGAAGGGAAGAATATTCTAAAATGATTCTTTTCATTCCTTTCCATTCCATTCCATTCCATTCCCTCCTTCCAAGCAGAGCCTTAACGATGAAAGATGAGGGGAAGTCTAATGGTAATGATGTAATTATTGCTGATTGCAATGGTGGGCTACTAAAGAGCCTGAGAGTCCGAATCTAGCACTGCTATAGGGAAACAAATAAGTGTGCTGATGCTCTTACTAGAAGAGGTGTTGTACTTTCTCAAGATTTTGTACTTTTTTGTTCCCCCAGCTGATGTTGCTCTTTTGGCTAGCCTTGATGTTGTGGGAACCTTGTATGAGCATAACTGCTCCTTTGCCTCTATTTCTTAGTTAATGAATTACTCCTGTTTACCAAAAAAAAAAACATAAAATTGAATGCAACACATGCACGGACCTAGAAAGTGATATATAATGCAGTAGAGGTTGGATTTGCAGCCATCTTCAGCCACTTGGTTGGCAGGTAGAGAGAGAGAGAGAGAGAGAGAGAGAGAGATACGTTATGGAAGTAAAACCCAAAAAAAGGGAGGGAAATTTTTTTGATCACCGGTGTAGGATCCCCTTGCTAGCAGTTTTTTGAGCCCCTTACTAGCAGTTGAGATGGTGTACCCTACTCTCTTAATTCCCAAAGTCTAAAACTGGGTTTTTTATTTTTTATTTTTTATTTTTTAACTCTCATTTGTGAATTTCATGACTTATTGTGACAAGATTATATTATGTTGTGACAAATATTGTTGTGACAATAAGTAATCAAAGAACAGAACCAGCTCTAAATAGACTTATTATGACAACAATTGCGATCTGCCACAATAACATTTCAATTTTAAAAGACCACAATAAACGTGAAAATGTTTAAGCGGAAAACTATCAAACTTATATACAGTACCTTAGGTACTGTTTCTTAGGTTTTCCTCTTAAGATTCTGTCTTGTGACTTAAGGAAAAAGCCACATAGTAGAATTTTAAGAGGGGAACCTAAGGAACAGCATCTAAGTACTGTACCTAAGTTTTGTCCTTATTTAAAACTAGTCGGAAACTCGTGCAACGCACGGGAACTTACCTATTTATAATAGACTAAAATAATTTTATAAAATTTTAAATTGATTATGAAACTATACTATTGCGTGAATTGCTCCTATCTTTTTGAGTTACAATTTGATGAATAAGCCAAATTTAGATATTGAAAAAAAAATAACTAAAAAGTTCTGATGTTAAAACGTTCGAAAGGGGAAAAAAATCAGAAAATTTACTGGCATTGCCTAGAAATTATTGAAACAAAACAAAATATATATGACTACCAAATAGAGAAATATAAGAAAAAGATAGGTTACCTTCAAGAAAATAATCCATAGTTATAACAGTTGAAATTTGCTAAACTGTTTCAAATATTGCAAAATATTGAACCCAAAAATTTAGATGGTCAAACTTTCAAAAGACAATAAAATTAAAAATCAAAACATTCAGAACCTACAAATTATTTAAAAAAAAAGAAGTCATTATTGCGAGACAATTTCAGTAAGGATGGAAAGCTTTTCTAAGTATTTTTTACCCAATTCTTCCTAATTGATGAAAAATTTGGTTCAAACATTGTAGAACACTTTGAAGGTGCAAATAATATAGGCTTCCAACATAATCTTTAATTAATAAACAAAGAAGCATGACACTATAAGAGAAAACATAAGATAACATATAGTACATATACCTTACTCCACAACTGTGAGAAAATATCCACACAAAAGGAATTGAAAACTTATACATACGTCTCCATAAGGTAAAGCTTATGGTTATATAATCTAAAATAATATAGAATATAGCATCTTTGAACCACACAAAAAGTTAGCAAACTTACTACAATACTTGTAGTTATACTATATATTGTAAAGTACTACTCCATACAAAACAAAAGCAAAAAAAACTAATTCACAAAAAAGAGAAAAAGCAATAGCAAGCGTACCAAAGAAATTGAAACTTAGGGTTTTCTCTCTTAGTGAAGACGGACAGAGAAGATTGCTTTAGGGTTTTCAAAGATTTTGTCTCTTATATATATATATATATATATATATATATAAGAGACTCCTATTAGGACTCTCTTACTATGTAGTTTTAAAAATTAAAATTTTTTTAAATTAAAATGATGATGTGGAAAATTGTGAGAGTTTCAAAGGTTTCGGTTTTATATATATATATATATAGATAGATAATAATAATAAAATGATATTGTATAGGTGGGTTTCTTTTATAGCAATATAATTAACCTCAATATTTATAAATAAATAAATAAGCTTTGTATATTTTATTTGGCAAAATCGCCCCACTTTTTGGTTGTTGTCACTTTGAAATTTGAGGTTTGGAGAAACTATACTCCACCCTAAATTTGAAGGAAAAAAATATTTTTTTTCCACCCTTGACATCTAATTGACACAATTTTATTAAATTAATATTAAAAATGTTGTGTACTAACATGCCATTTGCTTTCCAAAATTATCTTATTTCATAATTAAAATTCATTTATTTAAATTTTTAATTAAAGAATATTTTAAAATATTTAGAATGACTCTTTATTATTTTTCTGTTTTTCAACAGTTCTTAGACCCAACTTCAAAGAGTATTTTAAAATATTTAGTTGACCATGTTTGACCAAATATTTACCGATTTTGATCAAGTTTCGCAAAATTTTCCTCACAATCCGACCGTTTCATTGTTGTCATACTTCACAAACACTAATATATTAGCACATTCTTCCAATCCAACGGTTAGATTCCCGACGGTTTTTTGTAGTCATCAAAAAAGTTTTGTCCCAAATAACAATCTTTTTTGTAGTGAATAAGCATACGCACCCTTTCTTTTTGTAAAAGCAATGTGATGGTAAGTGTAAGCTTAAAAATAGAAGAGATGAAAGTCCCATTATGATTGACTTTTCACAAGAGTAGTAGCTCAAAACATAACTTGTGTAACATGAATCAAATTCCACTAAAAGAGCTTTCTTTTCTCTCTCCCTAGTAGGAGTTTATTTCCTCTCGTTTGAATACGAGTTGCTCCATCCCTAACCTTCCGTTTTAGGGGTTGTATAGTTACTCTTTTGTTCTCTTTCGGAAGGAGCCAAAATTTCTTGGTTATGGATCTAAGTATTCTCTCTAGCTTACAGAACCTGCAACTCACAAAAGAAGAAGAAGAAGTTATTCCTATCACTGTCACAAACTGCTCAGGCCTCTTTGAAGAATGTTCCCTAAGTCTTTTTGGGTGGCTTCTCTCTAATTGGCAACAGAACCAACGTGCTCTGATGAACACCCTTAGATCAACATGGAAAATGGGTTCAGACATGAGAATTGTAGAAGTTGGAAATAATATACTCCAATTCAAGTTTAGCTCAAAGTATCAATTGGAGTGGGTTGAGAGGTGTGGGCCTTAGAGCTTTGATAACAACCTCCTCTTACTTTGTAAATGGAAAAAATGGCTGACTTCCACAAATATTTCTTTCATCCATTCTCCCTTTTGGGTCCAAATTTGGGGTCTTTCTTGAGCATATGTCATAGGAAGTTAGGGAAGAAATTGGTAGCAAGTTAGGTAGATTTGTTGAAGTCGATAGGTGTTTGTGGCAATCTGATCAGGCAAAAATCGTAAGTGTCCGTGTGGAGTTGGAGATTGATAAGCCACTAAGAAGAGGAGCTTATATTGCAAGCTCTGATGGTGAACGACTATGGCTTACGTTTAAATATGAAAGGCTACCTACTGTTTACTTCATTTGTGGGAAGCTTGGGCATGATAATAAACATTGGCCAACGTTTGATGTCTGGCAAAGTGCTGGCCATCAATATGGGGACTTGTTAAGGGCTAGGTGGACTGCAAAAGTGGCAGCCAAAGAAAGGAACTCGAGCAAGGACACAATCCGAGTTATCTTCGATGAGCTAGAAGTGCAGCGAAAGACTTGGCCGACGACTGGTTCTGCTTTGGCATGTTTTGAGGTTTCAGGTATTGAGGGCAGGAAACAAAGCTTGGAGAAGGGTGATACCTGGGGAAGCGATAACACCACATGTGTGGATGGACAGCTCGCTAGTGACATACGAGTCTTCAGTGGATTTCCAGAGCAGGTAATGAGTGAAGCGACAGGGTAGGTTATGAGTGTTTTGGGTTCTTGTGAGAAGTCACGTGATCATCTAAGGCATGATATTTCAATTGAGCACAGAGGCATGGGCCAAAAGGCCCTACTTCACTAGGCCCAAAAGGCTCTATTTCTCAAGGGAGCCCAAGTACTAAAGCTCCTTTAGATAAGAATGAGAAAGACCACCCAATGAAGAAGAATGCGGCCAATGCTGTCCAAGTTGGTGTAATTTTTCAGGCCAAAGCTAATGAAAAAGGAAAACCAATTTTAGGTAAAGGCAGTCTGAAAAAAGTTGCCCGTGCGAAAGGAAAAGCAAGCGATGATCAAACTCTCGCCCAGATGATGGAGATAGGAACAAAGCGCTTGAGAGCGAAAGAAGCTTCAGAGGAAGAGAACAACCGGGCTCCTAAGAAATTCTGTGAACCGGTCAACTCGAGTTTTGCTGACTCTGTCTTTGAGCCAATTTAATTGGCTACACTTTTCGATGCTTAGTTGGGATCCTTGGGCTTTTCTTGTTTCTGTTAGTTTTGTCTACTTGAAAAGGGAGTTCAACAGGACAGTATATAAGCTTTTTAGCTGGCTAGTCTGTATAAGGTTAATCTTTTTAGGTTTGGAAGGGACCTTCTTTGTTTGCTATTCCTGCGCCAGCAGGTTAGTAGCTAGAGGTCTCTTTTCTTCTTTTGTTTTTCCTGTTGTACTTCAATTTCTTGTGGCAATGAATCTTTGTTCCCCGTCAAAAAAAAAAAAAAAAAAAAAAAAAACATAACTTGTGTTTTGAATTTTGACCCTCTAAGCAGGCCTTTTAAAATACAATTATCTTGGACCACTAATAGGGGGTACTTGAGAAACAGTGTGTGGGCTTTCCACATAGTACATAACTTCAGGAGTGAGTAAATTTGGACCAGCCACGAGGTAGTTGAACTTTAAGCCAATGCTTTAATACAAAAGGTTGATGGTCCTTGTTCAGTGATGATTTGTGTTTGACAAATTCAATTACAGTTTGGGCCTGTAACAGTCCACATGCATGGGTATTAGTATCACCATCTAATACAGCTTGGGCTTCTGGTCATTAGAGATGTTGCCTAGGCCGGGCCACTTTTAAAAGAAGGTACTGCACGGTGCACCATTGGTCCATTGCTAAACTAGAATCGATTTTGATTTCATAATCTTTTTTGCTTTTGGGTTGGGCTTCCACAATTCATATATGATATATGGGGCTTATAGCTAGTAGCGATGACTAATGAGGCTGTAGTACATTAGCCCTTGATCCATCGACACCCACCAGTAGTCTAGCAATTTTTTTTTTTTTTTTTAATACTTTTAGGCCTATTGGCATTCAAAATAAAAATGTATCTACTGGACCAAGAGGAAAATATATCCACCATAGCATATTTAAACCTATAGGACTGAAATGGTAGAGCAATTATGAAGCACTGAAATTGCTAACTATTTTGAAAATTCTAATCATTAGATTGCATGTCATTTATATTCTTAATACAGATATAAAATTTTGTGTCAATTAGATTTTATTTACTTTTCATTTTATAAACTTATTTTTTATGTATAATCTTGTACTACAAAAAACTGAAGTTTAAACATTTTGATTGATGACATAGATCATTAAAAATATATTTTTAAAAAATGTAATCCAATAGTAGATTTGTCAAAATTTACTTCCAATAATCTAGTAATGAAACAGAATCTTTCTAGTATTTCAATGCCAATTCAAACTTTAAAAAGTAATTGAAATGACTGGTTTAAAAGCACAATGATCTAGAGGGACTATGAGTTTCCATACTCGTGGTTCTTGTTTCACACTTTCAATCACGACAGTTACACACTCATAAGCATGACCGTCATGCTATGCTCTTATTATACGTTATGATAAGAAAATAGTAGCTGGCCATAGCCTTTCTTCTAGGAAACGACCGATCACACGGTTGCACTAGTTTTTTTTTTTCTTTTTTAATGGCCACTGGGTCAGAATAAAATAATCCCACTTGAATCAACACCATCCACTTTGTCTAAAATAAATACCAACATTATCTAATGTTTTTTCCAAGTGGTTGAAAAGAAAAAAATCCAACCACGCCAACCACGCCAAAATCATATAATATCAAGGTGAAATTAAAAAAGTGTGCATGACTACCATACCTTAATAAAATTAGGATTAAGTAAACCCTGATAAATAAAAAATATATGGAATTTTCAAAGGTGTATTAGTTTATTATGGGTTTGCTTAATAGTTTCCAAATGCATCGGTTAAGATTGAGATCGATTTGTGGGTTCTAGTTAGCATAAATTCTTTTGTTATTAAATAAGAGATCTAGGGTTGGATCTCCAATTACACCAAAAATATAAAAAGCAATCATCATAAATAGACTCTATACTATAGATTGAAGCTATTTCTTAAAAACAATCGACACTTATTTTTTTGAAGAATCAACTTTCAATCAAAAAAAGAATGTATCAAATAAAATATTTGAGATTTGATCCTCAACTGATATATCTTGATTTAACAATAAAAATTAATCATCAAGACTCTTGAATTTTTAGTGTAGAATTAAAAATCAATCATCAAATCAAGATACTAATTGAGTTTTTGACATAAAAATAAAATCTATAAATTAAAATATATATACACACACAATCAACTATTTTTTAAGAGTCAACTTTCAATTAAAAAATGTTCATTAAATTTTACTATATTACTTAGAGCTGATTCAATTCTTTTTAAACGGATGTAATCAAACACCCATGAACATATTCTTTAGCTTAATATAAAATATTTTATTTATATTATCAAATGAAATTATTTTATTTGGTACCGCGGAACAACATGGTAGACCTGACGGCGGAGGCGGCTCCGACACAAGTCTTTGAAACTCCAGATTAGATCACCGCCAATCAAAATCTAGCTTTTTGTTTAGAGGTGAGCCCATGTAAGACATTAAACACGTCAGCTTGTTCACCTCATCAACAACATGTGTCAACGTGTTCACAACTAATTGGTTAAATTCAATGGTCACAAACTGGCCTGGAACAGTGTATTCAACGCGTGGCAAGAATAGATAAACTATGGGCATGTTTGGTTAGCGTGAAAAAATAACCTTTTTTGTTTTTATTTTCAATTTCCAGTGGATCTCACCACTAAAAAAACACTAGTTTGATTTTAGCATTTGTATTTAGTTTTTATTATTAATATCTTAAAAGTTTGATTTGAATACAAAAAATAAATACAACTTTTCGACGTTATCGTTTTCTATAAATACGAATACAATGGCATATTTGTAAATATTATTTTTTTTAAAAAATTTAGTGATGTGATATGTGTGAATGAGAAAAGTTACTTTTTAAAAAAATAGAAAGCAATGACCAAACCTAACTTGATGCATTTTATAACCAAATTATGTATTCAAAATAATTTATTAAACGGTACTAAATTCGAAACTAAATGCTTTTTTAATATTAAAATAATATAGAATAAAGAAAAAAAAAATGAATATACCACTTTTTGAAAACAAACAGGCCCTATGTTGCTTGGCTGCTACAAGCGGACGAATTCACATGTGGAAATGGATGAGAACGAGTATGACAAGCCAGGTCAGATTGAGTCAAGCCCTTGTGTTCACCAAAAGTTATTATTTTAATTTATTTTTTATTTTAAATTTTGGATGACAAGGTCGGGTATTATCCATCCACTGGTCCACGTCAGATTCACAAAGTTCATCCACATTGTCTGAGTCTCTGAGATAATACATTTTTTTTAAGCAACTTTCCATGAAGGCAATGGGAATATATGGGGAACTTTGTTTACTCCATTGGAAATTATGAATGTTCGCCACGCCCCCCATGACTTTAAAGTTAACAGAATTATTAAAAGTTCAATTTTATTTTAAAAGTATATTACATATTAAGTTATAAGTATATTTTTTATACATGCGTACACATAAAATGTATTCTTAAATCAAATACCATAGTGTTCAAGATGCAGAGGTCATTGAGGCATTGGCTATCCGGCGGCTATCAGGTTTGCAATTGAAACTAGCTTTAATTGTGTTATAATTGAGAGTGACTCTCTCTCGGTGGTTAAAGCTATCCAAGATACTGCCGAACCTACTTGTCATATTGGAAACATCATTGAGGACGTGAAGCTTTTGTCAAAGACCATGAAAAGCTGTGAATTTCATCACACAAAGAGGGAGGCAAACCAAGTTGCTCACACTTTGGCCCGCAATGCTATCCATGTTGACACAGAGTTGGTCTGGATTGAAGAAATTCCCCATTGTGTGTTTGATGTAATCCGAATAGTTGCTGTGTAATAGCTATTTCTGCTTGTTTTCTTCTTTGTTCTATATGAATCTGTTTTCTCAAAAAAAAAATAAAAAATAAAAATACCATAGCCTGAACTTGTTTATAAATAGTATTTTACTATTATTATGTTTGAGCTTGATTTGTTTGATAGTTGAGTATAAATTTAAGCTTGACTTTGACTCATTTGCTAAATAAATTAATATAAACAAGTTTTTCCCGCACTTAGTATGAGTTTTTCATAAATAACTTAGTTCATTTACGGTTTTGGGACCTAGAGAATAGTTTTTTCGGTCAGGGCAATCGAATATGTCAAAATTGCACCATAAAAGGGTCAGGCCCCAAATCTACGGCAATCTGCATCATACATAATCAGAAGCAACACTCCTCACAATCATAGAGATTAGTGGCCGATCTTGACTACCTAAAGATAAGGGTAGGTAGAAGGCCACCTACATTCACATCCCACATTACTTACGCCTCAGTGCCTCACCAAAATAGCTCGCATGTAAAACAACATGACAATGGCGAGACTTTCCACTTGCAACCATGGGTAACATATGTGGCCGTAGCCACTGGCAAATTCCCAAATTTTCCTTATTGCTTGGAAATGAATAGAGAAAGGAGTGTACTCCACTATCTCAAACACTTTCTCATTTTTTACTTGAGCTTATTTTATGAATTAGCTTCACAATCTAACATTTGCTCGCGATCAAGATACCACATTAAGTAAGAGATTAGGGATTCAGTTCTGCCTACACTTAAAACTAACTAGTATCTTAATTTGATAATAAAAAAACTATCATTAGGAATAAACACAATAAGTTAAAACTCTATAATAAAAAATAAAAAAGATGCCACATTAAATTACATATGGGTCTATTGATTCTATTTTACATGTGATGCGTATATGACAATTAATTTATTTGATGTCATATATGACAATTAATTTAGACTTTGAAATTGCATAAATATTGTGATTTATTTTTAAATGGGTTGTCGTTGAGAAATAGAGACAAGTACTATTCTTTAAAATATTTTCCATTATAAATACATATTACCGTCAATAATGGCTAGGGAAATGGATACTTTCTAAGCTTTTGAACGTTACGTTCGGTTATATGGTAATTTTTAACCACTTAGAGGCGATAGCAATTTTTTTAAGCACTTAGACGTTGATAATCATGAGTTGAACAAATGGTAAGAGTGGAATGAAATTGGAGTTTTCTATATTTTATAACTTATTGATAATGTATTTGGGAATTTAAATATATAATTCAAAACCCAAGTTACTTTATTATTTGACAAAAATAAGAAGATTTAATTAAATACTGCGTAAATATATTAGCTCATTAATTTGATCCCCTTCTAATCTTTAAAAGATGAACTAGAACCTTGAATTGCCGAGTCTCCAAAAAACAAAATTCTCGAATTGCCAAGAGGCCCAAGACAAAAAGGAAACACTCTTCAACGGATTAATTTATATGTGATGCGTATCTGACAATAAATTCTACACTTTGCATGTATAATGTGATCTTTTTTTTAATGATTCTGGTTGATGAATGGTGACAACTATTCCTAAAAATATTAATCACATATAAAAACATATTTTTCATCATTAAAATATATCATGGTCAAGAATGATAATGGAAATTGATACTTTTTCTAAGCTTTTAAGCGTTACTGTTTGTGATAGTAAATTTTTTAACCAGTTTTTAATTTGTAAGCCAATTTATGATCAAAAGAAAAAATTTGTAAGCCAGTTTTTTAACCAGTTAGACTTTTTTTTTTTAGAAAGAATTGAATGAAATTGGACTTTTTTTTTTATTGTATAGTTATTGATAACGTATTTGGGAATTTAAATACATAATAATCTATAAAACGGAGTCACTTTATTATTTAACAAAAATAAGAATATTTAAACTAACTACTGCATAAATATACTAGCTTATTTGATCCCTTTAAAATCTTAAAAAAAAATGAACTAGAATCTCGAATTGCCTAAAAAAAAAACAAAAAAGGGACAAGAAAAAAAAATGGGAAACCCTCTTCAACGAATTAATTGGTTTGACAAAACATTGTTAACTTCCTTACCCAAACAAAAAGGACCACCCAAGTTTCATCTATTTGTCTCTATTCCTTTGTTTTTCCCTTCTTTTTTTTTTTTTTTTTTCCTCTTATGTCTTGATTGGGGATGAAAACACAACCAACCTACCTAACTTCAAACACCCCAAAAAGATTCATCACCATATCATAGTCAAATGCATTAGAGCAATATTAGAGACACAATTTTTTTACTTCTTATAGTATGCCTTTTAAAGTAATAATTTGTGATTGGAATATATTTATATATTTGTATAAATGCATCATTGACACTATTTTTATCACACACCAATTACAAAAAAAAATGTCAATTACACACTATCATCAGTTTAGGTTATTGAAATGACACTCCCCAAACATTTGTATAAATAACACTTATCCTCAAGATTTATCAATAACACGTATAAGTCTATGCCTAACTTTCTTAACAGTTTCTCTAAAAAAAAACTTTCTTAACAAAATATTTACTAAAAATAATATTTCTACCCAAGCTATGAGCAAAATGACACTCCACTCCACTAAGTTTTATATATATGCCACTCTTACTCCTTAATAGAAATTTGTACAAATGAGTTGATTTTTTTTCATTTTTTTAAGTATAACATTCTATTAGAGAAGTAATAGTGTATCTAAGAGAGTAGGATCTAGATTAGGTCCAGTGCTTTCAGTGCACTGGACCTGGTCAAATGGTGACATGTGTCTAAAAATAGACACGTATCATGATTCCAACGAGTTTAATACAATTAGACACTAAACCCAAACCTCCCAAAAAGAGTATAGGCTTTTAATGATGAAAGAGTATAGGCTAATTTGTTTCATTTAAAAGTATCATTAATACAAAAGTTTTAAGGAAATTGGAAATTTCAAATTTCACTCCAATACATCTCAATGGAGGTTGGTGCAACTTTCAAAAAAGAAATTAAAAGTGAATGACACGAGATTTATTTATTTTATTTTTTAATAAATAGGTAAAATTTTCCCATAAGAAAAATTTTAAAATTTATAGGATTTCCACTTTATCACCTGAACTAAACTGTATTCTGAACATCAAAAAAAAAAAAAAAACTGAACTCCACTTTTCCTTACCCAAAAAATAATAAGAAAAAGAAAAAGAATAGAAACAACTGTACTCACAAAAATCAGAATACAAAATGAATTAAAGACAGTGATGAAAGCGCGTGCGTGGCAGAGAGGGTTAGTCAATTTAACTTTTTTTTCACTTCTTTACTTCCTAGTTCCTACTCCCTTCTTATTCCGCTGTCTATAAAAATTAGCAACAACCCCAACCCCCAACACACGCACTCATTTCATTTCGTTTCATTTCTCATATTCTCTCTCTCTCTCTCTCTCTCCCCAACAAAGATTCTCATCTCTCTCTCTCTCTCTCACGGACACAAATGGAAGAAAATCAAACTACATCTCTTAACATTTCCGATGACTTCTACGGTTACTCCTCAGCCAGTGCCCGAGAGCTGCCGGAACCCGACGTCCACATCATCACCTCCGCTGCTCTTCGCATCCCTGCGCACTCTAGCATCCTGGTACTACTCTATATTTCCAGCCCATCTCTCATTTTTAGAAACTTATATAACATACTTTAATTACTTAGCCGAAAACAATACAGATGTCGATTCTAACTAATCTGTGGAAGATCGAATATATACTATATTCGATCCAATATAGCTCGAGTAATATTTTCAATATATTGGATCCGATACGATTCAGACACGTGTTCAAAATTTATTACGCGTCGATCTGTATCTTGTCCTGCACTAGAGCATTGGACAAAACCTTTGTATAGTTGATTTTGTGGTTTTTATAATTAGCTCTATACCTCGTATGGTCGTGTATGATTTAACCTTAGTAATTTCAATCTGACATGGTATGTTACTATGTTTCATAATATTGATTGATTTATGTTAATTTGTTTTGGAAATTGTGAAGGCTTCGGCGTCACCGGTGTTGGAGAACATCATAGACAGGCCACGTAAGCATCGGAGTTCGGAGAGAGTCATTCCGATTCTCGGAGTTCCCTATGACGCTGTTGTCTCCTTCGTTCGCTTCCTCTACTCCTTTAGGTTGGTACACGCTTTCTAGTTTCTAGTCGCCTCTTAGTTTTTACGGTAACTTCACGCAAAATAGCAGCCGTCCATTTCATCTACCGTATGTTACGCCTATAATCAATCCAACGGTCGTCAGTTTTCGGTCTAGTGTGTAAAAATAAATTTTAGATATGGTCAAAACTCATATCTAGTGTATACACGTGCTATTAAATAAAGGGGTACTTTATTACTTTACCTTATAGTACTTTCCTTTCTTTTATTTTAGAATTTTAGAATTTATTTACACATTTGACCCTGAAATTTTGAAATTATTTTTATTTTGAACCTTAAGATTTATTTTTTTTCATTTTAATTTGTTAATAATTAGTAAGTTTGATTTTGTTCAAAGATTATAAATTTATTATCTTAGCCGTCTTCATAACTTATTTGACTGCTAAGTTCTGATTTTTATTTTATGTTATTGGGATATATCATGTCGCTCTCATGTGATAAAAATTCCATCAAATCAATTGTTAAATCTCATCTCAAAAAACATGTGAGAGGGATATGATATATTTTCGTGACCATCATAATCAATTTAAAAATGAAATCAAACTTAATGAATGAAAAATGGGTGATCGTGTGAAATGACAAAAGTGTCACTGGTGGTTTAGGTGTTCGGAGGAGGAGATGGAGAAGTATGGGATTCATCTACTGGCGCTGTCCCACGTGTACTCGGTCCCACAATTGAAGCAAAGTTGCACGAAGGTATTGGGTGATTGGCTTACGATGGAGAATGTGGTGGATGTGCTTCAACTTGCAAGAATGTGCGACGCACCAAATCTCTACCTCAAGTGCATGAAATTGGTGGCCAACCATTTCAAAGCTGTAGAGAAAACTGAGGGCTGGAAGTTCTTGCAAGATCATGACCCTTGGCTCGAGCTCGAGATCTTACATTTTATGGATGAAGCTGAATCGGTAAATTACGCCAGTTTTTGTTAAATTTGTTACGTCATGATTTATCAATACATGTAACCGATCCTAATTAATCAATTGAAAATCCATAATCGATTCGAAGTTTTCATAATATACTTAGATTAGATCAACTTAATTATATATTTTAGGCTAAATCTGCTGATATGTTTTCAATTCAATTCAATTCTTTAGTTCTTTAACTTATATTGATTAAATTTGGATTTGGTAATAACAGAGAAGAAAGAGATCAAGAAGGCTGAGGGAGGAGCAGAGCTTGTATTTACAGCTAAGTGAGGCAATGGAATGTTTGGAGCACATATGTACGGAAGGTTGCACAAGTGTTGGGCCATATGACATGGAGCCCACAGAGAAGAAGGGGCCCTGTAGCAAGTTCTCCACGTGTCAAGGTCTCCAACTCCTGATTAAACACTTTGCCACGTGTAAGAAAAGAGTGAATGGAGGGTGCTCAAGGTGTAACAGGATGTGGCAGCTCCTTAGATTGCACTCCTCAATCTGTGAGCACCATGATTGTTGCAGAGTTCCTCTTTGCAGGTAATTTTATTTCATCCTCAATGGACTCTGCTTATATCAAGTGCTCTAGCGCATTGAAACCGACATGATACAAATATGTATTTGATTTTTGCCACGTGTTTAAATTGTGTCGGTTTCAACACAATGGAGCACTGAAACCAAGTCTTGCTCTCTCTTATATAATATTATATATGATTCATCTATTGGTCATATGATTCATTTATTTATTACTAAGTTTGTTTGTCACAAAATCGATATAATCATCAATTGATGATACAAATTGATCCCAAAAATTTTAGAACTAAATCTTAGTTGCTTTTCATATATAATCATTTAAATGGGCCATTGAGAAAATGAAAATTGAGAGTTTTGAGACACGTTTTTATATGGTTTTGAAAATATTTATATGTTATAGGGGTGGGGTACATCATATACGACCTTTGAATTTTACAATAGCCTATATTAAATAGGTTCATGTGCTTATCAAAAAAATATAAGTGAATAGGTTACATGAGTACGGCAGTATTGGCTTGTTCAAATTCGAATTAAAGTCTAGAATCGTGTTTGGTTAGCTTTCAATTTTCTCTTTCCCACTTATGGCAGCTGGCATGATTTAAAATTGGGTCCAAATGACACACATTAAACTTTCTATTTTTGAAAATATTTTCTCGGGAATTAAAAAAGCTGTTATTACTTTTTCAATTCTCGAAAAAAAATTTTTCAAAAATGAAAATTAATGTGTGCCTTTAGAAAACACATTAGTAAAATCCTTTAAAATTTGTCGACAGTCCACATTTATTGGCATGGTCCAGACTGATTTTCGATTTATATATAAATATCAATTAGTTTTGCGTAGTACATTTGTACCGTAGTACCCCCATTTAGTTTTATATTAGATAGTGACTCTGGCGGCTATCAATGCATGGTTGGCCTCCAATGAAGTTAGCTAAAAAAAGAGAAGAAGGGTCAGCCTCTATGGTATAGTTGCTAGTGTGTCATAATCGTATAACCTGTGATTTTAATCTTTTAAACCATAGGTAAGCTGGTTCTAGCTTTTGCTCCGTGCCAACCACATTCTTAAGATGCTATACATCAATGTCACAGCTTATTATGGACCAAACTTTGATTAGGAGCAACGGGCCATGAACTAAACTAATAAAGCCAAGAAATGGGGTCCCACTCAAAATGACAAGAAAAGTAAACCTTTTCTTTCTTATTACTTTCCCATAAGTCCAATAAGATTAAAGAAAATGGTCCTCTCATAGTGTACTAATCATGATCATGAATAGTCCACTATTAAACATGACCATAAGTATTTTAGGTGCTTGCTAGTCTCACTTCATGCAACAGATATTATGTCACATTTAGATACATGCATGATTACTTTCCAAGTGTATGGGCTCCACGATTGTAAGTCTGGGGACTTATGCACCATGAAAAGAAAAATACATATAGTCGACAATAAGATAGAAAAATACATATAGTCGACAATAAGATATTTTCTTCACTTCATACTATTGAAGAAATCGACTCCTACAACTTGTGCTCCACAATCATAAGTCTGAGACTCATACTATGAAAAGAAATATACAGATATTCGACGATAAAATATTTTCTTCACTTCATACTTTTAAACCAAAAAAAAAAAAGACAAATAGATTATTGTCGAGTCCAACGACTTGCCATTACAAAATACCCTTCAAATCTTTTACTGGTTTATAGGTGATTAGAAAAGATAGGATTGGACAAGTCCTACTTTCTATCTCTATCTCCCCTCGAACAAATATTATGATTTTTGTGTGTCCGGAGTCCAATGTATGCTCTGTCCTTTTCCCTAGTACACTATGGTGAATGGTCCATTGCCCTCTTGCATTTCTTTTCTTTTTACCCAACGGTGGCTATTGCGTGCACTGAATGCATGCTGCCGTGTTATTTTCAAACATGGGTTTGTCAATTGGTCATTGAATTGATGTAATTGTTTTGGGAATGTGACAGGCAATTTAAATTGAGAATGCAGCAAGACAACAAGAAAGATGATGCAAGGTGGAGATTACTGGTGAGGAAGGTTGTGTCAGCCAAAGCAATGTCTTCCTTATCATTGCCCAAGAGGAAAAGAGAGGAACTACAAGAGACCAACAACAACAACAACAATCATGGAATTAGAAGCTTCAGATTATAAATTTCTTAATTGCTCATTGTATTAGGGCCAATATATTATAAAAGTGTCATTATTCTATTGTCAATTATTTATTTTATTAAGTAGTAAGTTTGAGTCTTCTTTGTATATGAAGGTAGGCTAGTACTGTTGTGCAGCGCTTGTTTTAAAAGAGCGAGTCCCAAATTGTGAATCTGGGTTCAACACAGAATTTAAGAGTTAGTAGTACTGGTAGGTGAGACTTGAGAGTTGTTGCTTGTAATTTTAAATCTCTCCGTTTATTCAAATGAAAGTAACTTATAGTTTTGTTGTTTGTCTTCAATTTCCTTAGATTTCCGTATCTAGTTGCCAGATATTTATTAATTTTTTTCGGGAGGTAATACAAGGAAGAAAATAAAGTGATTAATTTATCCATCATATCTAATTCATATAAACTAACCCCTTCACACAAGTTATATGCATATTTTGAGGATTTATTTTATTTGATTTTTAAATGAATGAAAACTTTAGAAGTTAACCTCGTTTTGATTTCTATTAAAAAAAAATCCTCCTTCTGATTTCTAAAAAATAAATAAATAAGGCCAACCTCATATCAAATGCCCTTTAAAATAATAAAATGTAGTTTTTTTGGGGTAAACAAATATATATTTTATTTAAAATGGACAAAATAAAGATAAGGGAATCTTATCTATACCTATCAGAATCAAGAAGAGCCCATCTAGAATTGGAGTTTTTAAGTGACGTGGTTGCTTAATTTAAATCTCTCTATTTATGGAAAAGCAAGTTTACTTATGGTTTTGTTATTTTTCATCCATTTCTTGAGCTTTCTATCTTCCTTACCAAATATTTATTAATAATTTTTTTGGGGGTTTGTTTATAAAAAAAAAAATAAAAAAAATAAAAATAAAAATCTTTTTTGGGGTAATACAAGGTCGAAAATGAAGTCTATAATTTATTCACACGATATCTGATTACTGATTAGTTTAAATTATGTAATCTCCAAGGCATCACTTATCTTATGGGTATTAGTATTTAAAAATTTGGAAAAGACTGACATTTTCAACTGCCTCATAAGTTAGCAACTTATAGCTTTCATTTTCTTTGTTAAAAAAACTCAATTTTCTATTGTCATTTTTAAGGACAAGATGGTTTACCAAATAATAATTAATGCTCGGAATTTAGATAAATTTTTGTAATTTAGTGGAAGTACTGCCTTTCCTTTTCTCTTGCTCTGTCGTCATTTCTTTACTTATAAATTTATAATCATATCATGGTGGAGATGCTTTGCACTTTGCACCTTGAAAACGTGGTACACATAATTCTCTTGATCAAGATGCTTCAACAATTACTAGGATAATAACCTTGACCATCGGAAATTAGTGGAATCTTGACTAATGGTAAAGTAGTGGAACCTTGAAGGTTGGAGAAGAGTAGGATTAAAGGCACCCTCAAATGGACTAATTAATGGAGATAAGTTTATGTTCAAGATATTTTCGCAATAAATCTTAAGTATCAGATTATTACTAGTTTTAGTCTAAACTTAACACTGAAATTATTATTTGTCTACTAGTAACAGCAAGTAACAACTTATCATCTAAGATTTATTATGTCCCCTTAAAAAAAAGATTTGTTATGAAAATATTGTGGACATAAACAAAAAGTAATACTAAAAATATTACAAATTTTATTAGATAGGTCTTACAAATTGATGTGTTATCATTGTATCAATAACCAAAAAAAAAAAAAAGAAGCAATTAAGATAGTTTTTTATTATGTATTGAAGTGACACCAATCATATTTATTGGCACATTAGTTTATAAAACTTTCATAATTAAATTTCTTTTTTTTTTTTTTTTTTTTTTTTTTTTTTTTCATTTTCCTAAGGAAATATTGACAGGCTGTCATGGGCAAAAAACTTAGTATCGGTTTGAAAAATACTATAGCTAATATATTACATTATTACAACAAAATACTTATAAACTCAAAAAAAAAAAATGTAATTACTGCCATTTCAAGATATAATAATTAAATATTTGAATGACTTTTTTTTTATAATTGGTGGCATATCAATTTGTAAGATTTTATATATAATAAAATTTGTAGTATCTCTGTTTGGTGTATGTTTCTATAATTTTGAGCAATATCTTCCCCCTCCACCTTAGGGTAAAAGTGCTTGCTAAATGAAAAGTTCAATTACTACTGTATTAGACTACAGTTAATTAACGTAGCTATTTATACTATACAATGGAGAAGAGAAGATAGAAGCCTTAATTTGTAAAGGTGGTGATTGAGCTTAAGCAAGCTCAGGGAACTCAGAAGAACTGGGCATTTCATCAAAGGGCTGTACTTGAAGTGGGAAAAATCCTAGTAATATTTGTGTCAATTAGATACAGTAATCAGTTATAGGCATGTGTTGTATTGTGAAATCATTGTTGGGGAAATGATTTTGCCTATGACTTGTAAGTTTTGAGCGAAGGACTCGAGTCAGGAAACTCTGAAGAAATATTTTCGGTGAAATTATTGTCTCTCATGTTTTGTGTTTTGAATTGATTAGATATATCACTACATAAATACCTCTAACCCCACCCCTCCCTCTCAGGGCTTGAACCGAGGCTCTTGTGTTTTCTCATGCACTTAAGGCATAGGGAGGTACTATCTAGCTCAACTCACCCGGTACCAGTGGTATGTCTCTCACGTTTGAGATAGGAAAGTTTAGGTATACAACTTTTATGTCACAACTTTGATGTGATTTATTATATATGAGTGATGGAGAAAAAATTGTGAGTTCATGCGTAAATGATTATCTATTACTCACACTCAGTTATTTCAATAAGTTATGGTGAAAATTGTGACATTACATTGATATGATTTATTAAAGGATCAGACCTAACATGATTTTTCTCCAAAAGAGGGTGAAGTCATGCTTGCTGGCTGCTTTATTTAGTCCAACCGGTTACTCGTTAGAGTAAGACTAAACAGATGCATGCACCATTGGTTGTAGTCATTGCTGTCTGATAGTGTCACACTTGGTCCAAAAAGAAGTAATTTCATGATAGAAAGTAAAGCTAAGGTGCTCATCATGTTAAAAACATAGGTAATCAATGATAATGTTGGAAATACTCCTGCAACAAAGGAATCTTCTCATGACCCTACTTGGATCTACCATTTCCAATTACAATCTTCTTTTACAATTTTCAAATACCATATTAACACTTTCCTAGAAACTTCTCCTATGTGCTGAGAAAGTTTTTGCCTACAACACCACCAAGTAAAGCATAGAAAATAGAAATTCATATGATATTTTTCTAGCAGTTGTTTGGTGATGAGTTGCTGTGTTTAGCATTATCACAGAAAGTCAGTCAAGTAATTTGAAATTTATTCAGACAACACAAAATGGTTAGTACCTTTCCAACAGTTCTACAGTTAATTTGGCAATTAGAAAAATATTAAACGTCGGCATGGCGATTTTACCTTTATTTATCTTCTATGTTATCCATGTTGATGTGGTTTATCCAAATCCAAAAGGTACAAATAAAAAAACCTTCAGTTATTTTCTATGTAATCAACGTTGTTTATCCAAATCCAAAAAGTATATATAGAAAATCAATACATCTACTTTCACAACTTTTTTTTCACAGTTTTTTTCACAACTACTAAGATGATAAACTATGAATGAGAGATATTGAGTGATATTAGATGTGAATATCATCATAGCTTACCGACTTAAGCTGTAAAATCATTGTGAAAATGTGGTGTTTATAACATTAGTCACCAAAAAACAATAAAAAATGAGCATCATGTTTACCAAAATTACAATATCACAGTTACTATCATGTACAGCCCCGTCAAACAACACTAGCTACCTTGCTTTACTGCATAGTATGATGGACTAAATCATGCATTCTTTAACAATCACAACCAAAAGTTGGAATCTAAGAACAATGAAAATCATGATTGGCGTGCCCCTTTTGATACCTATCTACCAACAATATGTTTCCTATTACAACAATAAAACTGCACAGTGAAAGAAGCAATCTGGGGTCTTAATTATGTCCAACAATTAGGATCTTTTTTGAGTGGCTCTCCAGCTCTCTCAAATTCTTCCAAATGCTTATCTAACTTTCCCTGGGCCAGAGTTTCCGTATGTATTGTGCTAAGACACATAATGAGTACTTTTGTCATCAAATATTCAGTTTCCTAGGAAATTAGATTATAAACCATGCATTCTTGTGAATCTAAATTATACCATGTAACATAACATTAACATTTTACAGTAAAATGAGAAGATTTTAATGTTTTAGCTCAACTTTAATGTGTTTGATCGTTTACTCAAATATGTGTCACTTGCCGAACTATTCTATTTCTATCTATGCATGAATGAGTGGAGTATAGCTAGGACCTCCTCACTGTGTCGTAGATCAACACTAGATGTAATGAGTAGCTTGCCCTTTTAAACTAAACCTGTTTCCAAAAGCTTTTGCTCTAACACTTGAATATGTCTAAAGCATGCTGTCCACTACTGAAGCTCTTTTTGTCAGTGGCTTGAACACTCGTGTCCAAAGTTTCCTGAAATAAGTCTAGCTTTCCTTGCACTAAGCCTTGGGAGACACAGAATGAGCTATATGGAATCCCATTGGGGTTGCCTAATCATGGTTCTTGAATTTTGCATAATTTATTTTTAGCCTTGTTTAATTATGTTTTAATTTTCTTATTTAGACCACAGCACAAAAAGTGTTTGTAGGGTGTGGAGGGCACAAAAAGTGTTTGTGGGGTGTAGGGGGCAAGAGCCAAGATTCAAGTCTCCAAAAGAGAGCTCCACACACACACACACACACACACATATATATATATATACTTAGATTAGACTATAATAGAATTTCTATCTGGTATAAAAAAAAAACACACACACACACACACACACACACATATATATATATATACTTAGATTAGACTATAATAGAATTTCTATCTGG
This sequence comes from Quercus lobata, assembly GCF_001633185.2. Lineage (NCBI taxonomy): Eukaryota > Viridiplantae > Streptophyta > Magnoliopsida > Fagales > Fagaceae > Quercus > Quercus lobata. Next base: position 5,813,064 of record NC_044913.1, read on the forward strand.
TATAAAAAAAAACACACACACACACACACACACACACACATATATATATATATATATATATACTTAGATTAGACTATAATAGAATTTCTATCTGATATAAAAAAAAATAAAAAATAAAAAATCTTATTTAGCCCCATTTTGGTTCATGAATTTTGAATAATTTTATTCCTTAGACCTTTTTTTGAAGTCCTACAAGTTTTTTAACAAGTACCAATAAAATTTCAGTCTTTCATTTATTATAAAAATAAAAATAAATAATAAATGGTCTCGTATAATAAAACCTTAAAGGGAAATGGAAGGGTCACATTCCCATCAATGGAATACTAAATGATCCATACGCAAGCCCAAATATGTTGGGCCAAGTGTTTATTCTAAAGGTCCAATCAGGAAAATTTAGGCTTGGAACGTCAACCTTCTTAGGCAAAATTTAAGCTTGATTATAGGAATCCTGCACCATGGGCTTGGTCGTTTTCAAGGCCAGGGAGACCATAAATCTCTATGGCCATTTGGGCTTTAGTTATAGAGACAAAGTCTATTTCCGTTTATTAGAACTTTAGGTTTGAATCCTTATCCCTTATACACAAAATATATATAGCTATATAATTGGTACTATCCTCGTCACACCGCTTTGCATGTGCAATGAGACTTTTTATTTTTATTTTTTGGGTTTACACGTTTTACTCATAATAGTTTTATTTCATTTTTTATTTTTAAAAAAAGTTGTATTAGTATTTGACTACTAATGTGAGAGAAAAATATGGAGGTGGGAAAAAAACAATTTAGTGATAAAAAAATGGTACGTTTGTGAGGAAAAAAAAAGTTTTATTTTTTATTTTTTTTTTCAAAAAGGAAAAGTTGTATTAGTATTTAGTACAATAGTAATTGACAATTAATGTGAGAGAGAAATGTGAAAGTGGAAGAAAAACTTTTTTTTTTAATTTAGCTAAAAATTAGGAGTTTTTAAATTACTAATTTTACATGTCTAAACCTATACTTTAAGTCTTAGAAATTGATGAATTTTAGGGTATTTTAGGCATTTAAATTGAGGATTCCAAATAGAAAAAGCCCCTTAAATAGTAGTATAGATGATATATGTTAATTTACATTATATTTTAATTGGATTAATTAGTACATATTAAAGGCTTAGTTAGTATTTAACAGTCTTGCCATTAACGTGCATGAATAGAATGACAAGATTAAAAATAAATGCAAGCTTTAAGGATAAAAACCCAAAAATTTTAAGCATATGAAGCAAAATCAAATTCACCCCAAATTTAGTGAATGCAATTTGCAAAAGAGATATGTGCATGATTTTTTTTTTCTTTTCTTGTATTTTTAAATGTGCAAGGTTTTTTTTCTTTTTTTTTCTTTTTGAGAAGATGGTTGCCTTATGGTTCTTGAATTTTGCATAATTCTTTTTTTAGCCTTGTTTGATCATGTTTCGATTTTATTATTTAGCCCCATTTTGGTTCATGAGTTTTTATTAATTAATTTTATTCCTTAAACCTTTTTATATGTCCTTGTTGGCCTTAGATAGTAATGCTTAATTCTACAAGTTCTAACAAGTACCAATAAAATTGCCGTCTTTCATTTATTTGCTTATTAAAAAAAAAAAAAAAAAATTCTATTATGATAATAAAAGTATAAAACTCAAAAGTGAGATGGGAGGGTTTACATTCCCATTAATGGAATAATTAAAATAATTGATCCATACGCAAACCCAAGAATGTTGGGCCAAGTGCTTAATCTAGAGGTCCAAGCAGGAAAATTTAGGCTTGGAAGTTGGAACGTCAGCCTTGGTGGGTAAAGTTGATCTTTGAACGTCTTTCATTTGCTAAAATTTAAACTTGGTTTGGAATTGGAAGCACTCCATCAGCTGCATCATGGGCTGGGCATTTTCAAGGCCAGGGAGACCAAAAATAAACTAGTACACTTTGTGAGTATGTGATTATGATGGAAAAAAAATATGGGTATATATATAGATTAAAAATTAAATACTTTAAGTTATTTTAAATTTTTTATTTTTTTGTTTTAAGAATTATTTGTGTGTGTGTGTGTGTATATGGCTATTTAATTGATGAAATATATGTTAATCATGATATTTTAATGGGACAAATTAGTATATGTTAAAGGCTTAATAAGTATTTAATAGTCTTTCCATTAACGTGCATGGATAGAAGGATAAGATTAAAAATGGATGCAAGCTTTAAGGATGAAAATCCAAAATTTTAAACATAAGAAGCAAAATCAAATTGACCCCAAATTTAGTGGATGCAATTTGCAAAGAGATATATGCATGATTTTCTTTCTTTTCTTTTCTTTTCTTTTTTTAAATGTGCATGGTATGTTGGGTGAAATATTATTCATGTCAATGATAATACAATGTCTCAAAATAAATTTGTTTTGAAAACTTTTGAGATAGTTGATCATGATGAAATTATGTCACTTTAAGTTGATGTGAAACACCTTCGAGTACCTTCTTAACATCTTCAAGATGCAATTTGATTTTAAATAGTAAAAAATTATTAAATATAATGGAGATAGAATATGATTGCTCGTTCATTTTATGTGATAACCAATGTAAAGAAGACATCTTAGACTCTTAGTTACATTTCTCTATTTGATGTCAATGTGCAATATACAAATTTAGAATGACGTAAGTATAACGTATGTTGGGTATTTACCATGTGCTTTAATAGTAGGAAGTCCTCCAACTCTTCACTTTGCGAGTAGAGGTTGAGAGTTCAAGTATTGACGCACTCCATTAATTGTGTGAATAATTTCACGTTATTTATGAGTAAGATTCAAGTAGAACGAAGGCAGTGAGCTCACCTATGAGCTCTCTCTTTTTAATTACCCTCTCTCTCTCTCCATTTAGTACTTTTATTCATTGGAAAAGACAAAAAAAGAGAAAAAACAAAAATTATATGATTGGGCTAAGTAGATGATGTGGTGATAAGATATGGCTGAGTTAAGTAGGTTGGCTATATCTGTATGAAATTTTGATATTACTTATTGAAAGGCCGACTCTCGAAATTGAAAGGTCATTGCAATGTTTATTACACATGTAACCCATGTTCTAACATTGTTTGTATTGTTGTTGATGTTTTTATTAAAAATATAACAGTAAAACCACTACTTTAATAGCAATAAATAAAATAAATAACATTAAATAATATAATAATATGCATGTAGCATATAATTTTTTTTATTTAAAAAAACATGTAGTATATAATTGATTGTTGGGTTAAAGAAACTATTTTCATTTTTAAATACTAATAATAATATAATTGTGGTGTGCTTTTATATTAGAACTCATTTCTCTCTCCCTTGTATGTGTGTTTGTTTCTCCAAAAAAAAAAAAACAATAATATAATTTATTTAAGGAGAACCAATGATGGAACGTTATTATAAACTTTTTTTTTTTCATTCCTTGTTATGATATTTCTAAGTAGGATTATTTTACTCTAAATCAATATTTCACAATTTTTTTTTTTGAGAAATAATTACAACATGCTACTAACCCTGCAGCTCGAACTATTTCCTCCCTAAACCCTCAAGCACTTTGTGCATGGAGAGATGTCAATTCAACTACAAGGCCTTTGGCCAATATTTCACAAATAGAATCAATGTTCCTTCCAAATATCTACAAAAATGCGATGAATGCTAAGTGTTTTTTAGAAATTCAACAATTTCATTAAGAAATACAATAAGATATAAAGTTTCGATAGTCTTGCCATTAACGTGCAGGAATAGAAGGATAAGATTAAAAATGGATGCAAGTTTTAAGGATGAAAACTCAAAATTTTAAACATAAGACGCAAAATCAAATCAACCCCAAATTTAGTGGATGCAATTTGCAAAAGAGATATATGCATAATTTTTTTTTCTTCTTTTTTTCTTTTTTTTTTTTTAAATGTGCATGGTATGTTGGGTGTAATATTATTCATGACAATGATAATACAATGTCTCAAAATAAATTTGTTTTGAAAACTTTTGAGGTGGATGATCATGATGAAATTATGTCACTTTAAGTTGATGTGAAACACCTTTAGTACATTCTTAACATCTCCAAGAAGATGCAATTTTTTTTTTTAATAAAAAAATCATTAAATTTGATGGAGATAAGAACATAATTGCTCATTCATTTTATGTGATAACATGTAAAGAAGACATCTTCATTATGTTTCTCTATTTGATGGCAATGTGCAATATACAAATTTAGAATGACGTAAGTATAATATATGTTGGGTATTTACCATTCGCGGAGATGTTTTAGTAGTAGGAATTCCTCCAACTCTTTAATTTGTGAGTAAAGGTTGAGAGTTTAAGTATTGGCATGTTACATTAATTGTGTGATTTCACGTCATTCTTGAATAAGGTTCAAGTGGGTCGGAAGCAGTGAACTCACCTGTAATTTCACTTTTTTTAATTACCTCTCTCTCTCTATATATATAGAGAAGAATATTACACAATTGGGCTAAGTAGATGATGTGGTGATAAGATAAATTGGCTGTATCTGTATGACATTTTGATATTACTTATTATTGAAAAGTCAATGCAATGTTTATTACACATGTAATCCATGTACTAACATTGTTTGTATTGTACGTTGTTGATGTTTTTTTCAAAAATATTACAGTAAAAACCACTACTTTAATAGCAATAAATAAAATAAATAACATTAAATAATGTAATAATATGCACGTAGTATATAATTTTTTTTTAACATGTAGTATATAATTTTTATTTTTATTTTTAAAATAACATGTAGTAAAGAGCTATTATCAAGAGTAGAGGTCATAATTGAAACTTTCAAAAAAAAAATATATATATATATATATAATATATAATTGATTGTTGGGTTAAAGAAACTATTTTCTTCTTAAAATACTAATAATAATATAATTTTTTTGAGGAAACAAATGATGGTACATTATTATAAATTGGTTTTTTTTTTTCATTCCTTGTTATGATATTTCAAAGTAGGATTATTTTACTTTTATATTTCTAAGTAGGATTATTTTACTTTTCATTCTTTTATTCGCAAACCTCCAAACAAGAAGAAAAAAAATGAATGTTTTATTCATTTTCATTTATATTTCATTCATTTCATTTTATGACTTCCCATATATGCTATATGTAAGTGGAATGAATATGAATGTATTGTGTTTTCTCTAATATGTTTGAAAGTATATAAAAAATGAATGCTAAATAAATACTTTTGCCATAATATATCTTACTTATCAATTTATCATATATTAAAATAAAGATAAATCAATATTTCACAAATAGAATCAATGTTCCTTCCAAATATCCATGAAAATGCGATGAATGCTAAGTGTTTTTTTGGAAATTCAACAATTTCATTAAGAACACAACAAGATATAACTCAAAGCCTCCACATTGCAGAGACTGACACCATCACACAATTGGAACAAATCCTATAGACTTAATCTATTCAACTAAGCCATATCAGCTTCACAAAATCACACACTTGGAACAACATAGCCTACAAGCCCTTTCTTGATAACTAAGCCATATCAATTGTATAACACATCCAACATCTACCACATTGAAATGGAATGGAATGAATATTTGTTCAGCTCCATTTTTTTAATTACCATATATATATATATATATATATATATATATATTGTGGGGACACAGTTTGGAGCCCAAACCCCTATCTTGTGAAGTCTTGGTCCAAAAAAGCCCAACACAATGAATTTTGTAGAGTATGGATCAAAAAACTAGGTTTAGATAAGTTAAACAGAGGCTTGCATGGGATAAATAAACACACAAATAAGAACAAAAGCCATTGCGTTGAAATATCTTATGGTCTGAGGAGACTAAAAATTTGATTTGTGAATACAGACCAATACATTAGGGTTTCTTTGCATGCTACAATATTCTACCCTGTTTTTTTCGTCCCTTCCTTATGGGGGCTTCTATACATTATATAGACTCTTCCTTATCATCTGAGCTTTACACTTGTTGATCATCCAAACCTCCACTTGAGCACCTATCCCATCAAACACCTCTTTCAGTCTTTTGTGAGTTATGGTTGCCAAGGTAACACTGTTCAGGAGTCTTCTCCATATTAATGCGGCCAGAAAAATAGCTATAGTGTATTTAATGTGGTGGTGGCAGCTTTTACTTAGATATTTTATGTTTTCTTCATTTTCACATATTTAGGGGATGTGCTTCAGTGAATTGGACGTACCTCCGCTTCAAGTTTTTAGTGTCTGAGGAGGAATTCCTCCTCAGACCTTTTTTCTTTGTTTCCCTGTGATAAAGTTTAACGTGGATCCCCTAAGCCACGATGCCTCCTCGGACAGGCTAGCGTCCTCGGACGGGCCCAAGGTCCAACTCGTTACTTTGGGCCATAGCCCCCACATATATATATTGGGCATTTTACTTATTGGAAAAGACAAAAAAGAAAAAAAGAAAAAAAAAAGGAAATAAAATGAGAGTGCATGATTGGGCTAAGTAGATGATATGTGGTGATAAGGTTTGGTTGAGTTGAGTAGGTTGGCTATATGTATCAGTTTGATATTATTGATTACTGAAAGTTCACTAACAATTTTTGTATTTTTGTTCATATTCTTATTAAAAATATTACATTAAAAACTCGACTTTAATAGCAATAAATAAAATAAATATCATATAATAACATTAAATAATATGGTAATATCCATGTCCATGTAGTTAGAATTGACTGTTGGGTTCTCTCAAAAAAAAAAAAAAAGACTGTTGGGTCAAAAAACAAAAAAACAATTTTGTTCCTAAAATACTACCAATAATACATAAATATATCCCATAAAAAAAAATTAATACGGACATATATATATATATATATATATATATGTGGGGCCCAATAATTTAAGGACCAAGCCCAATTGCTCCTGGAAAATCCGAAGGCCCAATCCGAGGAAAGCTGTGGCCCAAGCTCTACAGTGCAGAGCACAAAACAATTTTTGGAAGGCAGCCGAGGACAGTTTGGTCCTCGGCAGATCCTGAATCCCACCGAAATGAAGGGATAAAACTGGTATAGGGACGAATTTGTAAGGAGATCCAAAATATCTTGGGGAAGTTATCCTTACTACCCTTCCAGATAAGACCCAACACATGACAGAGCCGTACTCTGCAGCCTTATCAACCATACCCAACAATTCTGGGATTAGACTGATGGGACAAATATCAGTCTTGTAAAGATTGACCCTACACGTGGACGAAGGACAATGAACACGGACGAGTATAAAAGAAGAAAGTAAATAAATCTGAAAGGGATCCCATCCCACCGGAGAAAGAAAGATCACATGGGGGAGAACATCTCAACAACACCGGACTTCACTGAAGAAAGTCCGTCGTTGGATAACCGGGGTAAGGCCTCAATGGTCCTCGGATCAACTCCGAGGAGTCCCATCCCATAGGGTGCGACGTCTTAGGGCTTAAATGTTCAGGCCCAACTCCTTTTTCTACCTGAATTCCTCTAAAGCCAGGATCGGACATCGCCCCGTGACCAGCGGCTAGCTTTTCAAGCCCACTCTCTACAAATCATATTGTGAGGGATCTTTCGTACGCGAGCCCAACATCCTTATTGGGCCGCCAGAGAATTGTGTCCTTACAATATATATATAATTTTTTCACTCAATTGCATTACTCTCGTGTTAAGAGATGATACAATAAAATAGTTCATTATCTAGCTCGATGTGCTATTAATGTGCCAAATTTTTAGTTTCAATGGAGGATGTTCCACCCTTTTTTTCTTTGGTACTTCAAGCTGATTTTGCTGGTATTTCTTAATTTTTTTTTATTGCATTATCTTGTTCCTTGAAAAAAAAAAGCCTTATTCATTAAATCAACATATTTTTTTATTTGTACTAACCAAAAAATAAAAAAAAATCCTCATTCATTATGTGGCCCACGAAAATCGTTTGTACCTGACCAGTTCCAAAGCTAGATACAGTCTCTGCCACTTAAATTATACACACTCTATAAATCAACCTCTCTCTTTTGTCAAACCAAAGATAAAGAGTTTTTTTTTATTTGAAGAAAATGGCTACCACAGCTGACAACAACAACAAAAACCCAGCTCTGGACCCGGATACGGATACTCCGAACGACCAGGGCCATGAGTTTGCTCAATTCGGAGCCGGGTGTTTCTGGGGCGTGGAGCTTGCGTTTCAGCGAGTGGCTGGAGTGGTGAAGACTGAGGTTGGGTATTCTCAGGGTCACGTGCCGGATCCGAATTACAAGCTGGTGTGCACCGGAACCACGAACCACGTGGAGGTGGTGCGGGTCCAGTTCGACCCGAAAGTTTGCCCGTACACCAATCTTCTCTCTCTCTTTTGGTCTCGCCATGATCCTACAACCCCCAATCGCCAGGTACAACTTTTGATTCATTTCTCTTATCTTTTTGTGGTGTTTCTTTGGACAGTTGACTTAGGTGGGCCAATTTTGGTTTTTTAGTGGGCTCCACACTTTCAGTTTTCTATTTTTTAGTATTGTTTTAAATCAAATGTTATTATGAATTAAATGTGAAATTCTATCATATGTGAAAAAAAAAAAAAAAAGTTGGGTTTAAACAAATACATAGAATTTTTAGTATTTTTTTTAATGATTCCAAAATTTTCAGAATTTATTTTTTCAATAACTGATTGTGATATTGAATAGTTGGTTGTGGGGATGTATACTAAGGGTCCGTTTGGACGCAGTTAAATACTGAAAATTGAAAAATACTGTAGTAAAATAATTTTTAAACATTTGACATGGGACCTATTTTTAATAGAAAAGTTGTTAAAAAGTGAAATTTATGGGTCTATAAACAGTATATGATGTGCACGGACTAAAAAAATAAAAAAGTCAAAATTTGCAGTTACTGTTTATTCAACAGTGATAAACAGTAATCACAAATCTCACAAACGCGTGAAAAAAAGAAAAAGAAAATGCAGACGGTAGTTTTCAGCCCAATCCAAACATAAGCTAAAGGTGTTTTTTGGTTCCTGAGAAAATAATGTTGCTATAATTATAAGTTTATAACTTATTAAATTAACAAGTTGTAAAAAAAAATGTGATAAAATATTAAAAGTCGTGCCCTTTTGTATTTATCTTCTTTTGTTATTTCATTTATTAATTTGAGAGTATTTGAATCAGGAGGTTAAAAGATTTCCAATTTATTATTACTTTGTCCAATATTGTGTTTGAAAGTTAAGTGGCGAGTTGTGTAGTGTCACAACAATTTCCATTACTTTTGTCATAACTTGTTTATGTGGCTATGTGGCGTGTGGTAAGCGGTGGAAATAAAATAGTGGATCCATGTGGAGCCATGATTCTAACACTCCCAAGTCGTCATGTGGCAAAGTTGTGGAATTATTTATGGTACCAAACTTACTCCCTTGGATTTGGAGCAATAGATGTGACGATGGTGAATTTTTTGGACATTGCTGTATGTTGTTTGGTGCAACATTGCAAGATGCTGGGTGAGATTATAAATGAGGATTATATTTATATACAAGGTAGGAAATTAGGACCAGAATTTTTTTTTTTTTTTTTGGGTAGTAAAATTAGGACCATAATTGAGAGCTCATAGTACTGAAACTTGTTGGCCAACTGGGCATTGGTTTTCTTGTAGACTTTTTTGTTTGTTAGAGATATATTAGCCCATTAGCATAGGCCTAAGCCTAATTCTACTTTGTGTGCAAGTCAAGTCTCCTTCTCGTACTAGAAATCTATTAGTCTAGGGTTTAGTCTACTATATATACACATGTTATAATTCATTGTAACACAGGATTTGTACTACACTCTAATATATTATTAATGTAACCCTTTAGGGTTTCCTCCGTAGATGTAAGCCGTTAGGCTGAACCACGTAACCCTCGTGTGTTATTGTGTTTTATACTTTATGCTTTCGCTTCCGCATCTATACTAGCATATTCAACATGGTGTATCAATGCTAATATTTAACATGGTATTAGAGCCACCTTCTTGTAGTCATGGTTTTCTGTCCTTGCGGTATATTTAAGAGCAATCTTTGTCTTCCTCGGTGTTTTTCTTCGCTGCGTTCATCTTCTTTGGCTTCCTACTACTGCCGTCAAAACTCTCCGGTATAGTCAAGCCACCGTTAGAAGTCGCATCAACACTGCAAGACCATTGCCTTCCTCAAACTACCGTCACAGAGCCAAACTTCATTCAAGGGATCTTCTCAACCTTATCAAATCTCAAGATTTCATCAAGCTTCCATCTTGAGTTTGAGAGGGGGTGTTAGAGATATATTAGCCCATTAGCATAGGCCCAAGCCTAATTCTACTTTGTGTGCAAGTCAAGTCTCCTTCTCGTACTAGAAATCTATTAGTCTAGGGTTTAGTCTACTATATATACACATGTTATAATTCATTGTAACACAGGATTTGTACTACACTTTAATATATTATTAATGTAACCCTTTAGGGTTTCCTCCGTGGATGTAAGCCGTTAGGCTGAACCACGTAACCCTCGTATGTTATTGTGTTTTATACTTTATGCTTTCGCTTCCGCATCTATACTAGCATATTCATATGAGAGAGAGGTGGTTCTCATAATGGATGTAATGGATGTAATGGATTTGTATTACACTATAATGGATGTAACCCTTTAAGCTTGGGCCTATGCTAATGGGCTAATATATCTCTAACATTGTTAATCATATGAGAGATGGTTCTCATAATCGTTAGGAGAAGTAATAAAGAATTTAAAAAATTAAAAAATTAAAAAGAAAAAAAAGAAAGAAAAAGAAAAGAGAATTAAGGAGGTAATAGAGAGAGAGAGTGATTTTGGATATAATAGAATGGCAAAAAATAATACATGTAGTCAACTATGACTAGTTTGTTTGAGGATCCATACTTGATCCCAAAATTTGGGATTAAGGCTTGGTTGTTGTTATTATTATTGATTATTGTATAAGAAAGGTAATTCAAATGGATATTGATAGCAGTAGGATAAACGTAGTGGAAATACAATTTTGGTGTGAGGAGTGAAATTGCAAAATAAAAAACATTTTTTTGTTAAATGCTTACAATCTGTAGCTTGGTCAACTAAATCGTTAAAGAATGCTTATTCACGGAAATATTATGGTAGTCATATTTAACTAAGAGTGATGAACATAACTATGAGGTGGTTTGATTTGGTCTAAGTTGAATGTTCTAGATAGATGAGGGAGGTCAAAAGAACGTGTATTGAATTTCAAATCCTAGAGAAAAGACTAATTCCTAGCACAAAATAGAGCAATTAGATTTAATTTATGCAGTAGATTCAATCTTGTTGGATATATGATTCAGTCAACTGTCAAGTTGTGTTCCTTGAATTAAGAATCTTATTTTTGGTGTTTGATTGTTTCACTATGAACTCACTCAGTCACCAACTTAATATTTAATTTAAACATAGTTGCAAAGATCTTGGGGGTTGTAAACAATGAGATGAGGAATTACAAACCAAAAGGTTAAGAATCTTGATTAGATTTTTGAGGATTCCCAGCCAACCCCCAAGTTTTGAGACTAAGGCTTGATTGTTGTTGAGGGACCATGAGGCTTCGAGTAAACATGAAAATGAAGGGTTTTCCTGTACTCAGGATTGTAATCAGGTCCCTGATAATTTTCCTACTACTCATTGGAGAAAGTAGACTTAGTCTGCAGGAACCTTAAAGTTCACACATCATCTGAAACTATAAAGGAGAATAGGCATGATTCCACTGCAGGCTTCTGTCGAAGTAGAACAATTCAACTCTGTAAAACGGCCCTTTTGCTCTAATTATTGCAATTCTGAGATTCTATAACCTTGCCAACCAACAAGCCCTAGCTAGGCTCAGTGTTGGAGCCCTGTAACAGCCCATCCAACCAAAGTCATTTTGAGATTTCATTTCTCTTCCTTAAGATGGACCAAATGATAAAGGCTTAGACATGGTTGTTTACCTGATATTTTAAGGACATTTTTTCTGGATGTAATTATAAAATATGTACTGAAGAAGTAACCAAGCATTTCAAGTTTTCAACATGAATCACATGTGTCAGGGTGGTGATGTGGGCTCACAATATCGATCTGGAATATACTACTACAATGAGACCCAGGCTCGTTTAGCTCAGGAATCAAAGGAAGCTAAGCAGTTGGAATTGAAGGACAAGATGATTGTGACAGAAATTCTTCCCGCAAAGAAGTTTTACAGAGCTGAGGAGTATCATCAACAATATCTGGAGAAGGGAGGAGGCAGAGGCGCAAAACAATCTGCTGAAAAGGGCTGCAATGACCCCATCAGATGCTATGGTTGACAAATAATGTTTGATGCTATGGTCAAAATCCTATGTTGGAGTTCTTGCTTCGAACATCTGGTTTGGTTTCTAAAATGCTGCCAAATATTGGCATTGTACTTTACACTTTTTATATATTGAACACATTGTGTTATATGTTGAATGCATTATAGTTTACCAATAAAAAACGGATTCTAGTAATATTAGTATTTGTGTTTTCTTGGAGTTTTGTTATGTCAATTAATGATTACTCATTTAAGAATTGAATTTGATAATCAATTTATTTGTATGGATGTGCTGTATTGTTTGCCTATATTAATGATTCTAATTATCCCCTCAGCTGGAGACTTCTGACCTTGTTGCAAGTAGATGTTTTTGGATTGCTAGAAAATATAATTTGAAAGATATAACTTTTATTCACACACCCAAACAGGTCTCAATTTTTGTATTAACATCTAATCTCTAAAACATTATTTGTTTCTGAAACCATGAAGCATGCAACTTCTAACACGCAAGAAGAAAGGAAACCACAGCTGAAGGCGAGCAAAGTTGAAGTGAACGGTGAATATTGTTTAGAGTTCGTCTTTAGGATATGATGAAGGTCCTAGTGGATTAGTTGAGGAGTTCTTGATGGGATATGAAGCCTCCATTGCTATACCACAGAGTCCCTCCTTATCAGAGATGCCACGCTCCATCCGTATGTAACCCTTCTCCCCCCATTTAGGTCCCCAAGAATTCTTCACTATCCAGTACTTGGTTCCATCTAGGGTTGTTCCATAGCCCACAATAGCAACTCCATGATCAAGCTCTGTGCCACATTTTCCATTAAACACCCCCTGTGTTCATGCACAACCAAATTAAGATAAAAACTCAGTAAATTCTCTAATAATTAGCAAGTTATTGCCTTGAGCTCAAGAAAATATTTTATTTTGATCTTGGCTTTCCCTTTTACTATCTTGAAAACACATTTGGTGGCTGCAACTTTAAGGTCCTAGCTACTTTCCACAAATTTTATGTCACATTAGATTATCATATGGTATACCTCTGAGTAGAATTGGAAATCGGAACCCCCAGCCTCTATGGCAACAGATACAGGTTGATTTGCGACTGCTTTAAGTAATGCGTCCTCATCATTAGCAGGCACATGTTCATGTCCATCTATTGACACTGATGGAGAATTTACCTGTCAAAGCAATAGGCTTTATCTACATAGTTCTCAATCCATAGTAAAGGACAGTGTAAATTAATAAACAGAATTTAGTTCAAGTTGAGCACAACTTTATATATACCTTGGATGTATCACAAGTTCCATCTTTTGCATGGTAAGGGTAGTTATTTTCTGTTGATATGCCCCCCTTTCGCTTGATGAATTCGAAAGCATAATGCATTAGCCCTCCATTACAGCCATGATTGTGTTTAGTGTCACAGTCTACCAACTCTTGCTCAGACAAAGAAACTAGCTCATTGGTCTTGATTTGATTAAGACCCTCAACTGCTACAATGGTTGAAAATGCCCAGCAACTACCTGTATAACCAACAACCAGTCAGATCAAAGTATTATGTTACTAGAAGCAAAGGTCACTATGTTATCCCATTGAAATGTTCTATGAATACATGGAATTAATGAATTTGACAAGAATTGCACTTCAAGGTTGATGTGGATTATGGTGTGGCGTAATTGGCAAAAGAATGAACTTGAAAAGATTAAACAACGTAGTTTTGAATAGAAAAACTATATATAGGTTGAGGTGTGATATCTAATGGTTGCCTTAGTAATGGACATAGAAGGATTCATTTTAAACGCCATATAACATGAAGGAGAAAAATCTAAAATTTTATACTTAAAAAGGAATAAAATCAATATAACTCTTAAATGGTGAAATTTAAGAAAAAATAATAAAATGAACGACTTGGGTAAGGCTCGTAACAAACGAACAAGATTTTCTTTACCACAATGGCGTTGATTCTTCACATTAGTCACAGCACCTTTCAACCTCCAATCAACAGAAGCTGGAACACTGTCCTCCCTCTCATACATGAAGCTCCCACTCCCACGTGGCGTTCCTCGGAACATCATGTGGTGCTTAATCTTTGAGCCAGCATAAATGCTCCTAAACTCATGGTTAGTCATGTCAGCAAAGCTGTTCAGTTTCAGCTTGTAAGGCTTATCCATCTTGTTGGTGTTATGAACATGCATTACATTTTCCTTGAACACATTGAAGCGCTTGTGCTTCTCATCAAGACTCCTGGAGATTGTGTGGTGGCTCCTCCACCTCTCATACAAATCCCATAAACTTTCCTCAGACGCCAAATCGTTCTCATGAAAATCAAAACCCTTAGTGACCCCAAGAACCAAAGCAAGTAAGACAGCAACACAAAAGAACCTCATTTTCATTTGCTAGCTAGGATTCAACACAAGATGGGAAATGGAGACCTTGGAGCTGCTTTATATAGAGTAATGAAATAAATTAAAGAAACAATGTATAATAAATGGAGAAGTTACAGGTTGCTTATGGGCATCAACAATTTCTAATAATGAAGAAGAAGAACAAAATGGGGTTTGAGTGTTATTGAGAAGATGATGACTGGGATTGGTTCATCTTATATAAGTGAGCTATTTCACACATGCCTTTAGGAGGAGGAGGGAAGGTTTTTCTGGTCATTAGGGGTTAAATGGAAAAAGCTGTGTATGCTTGATAGCTTTACATGCCATACAAGTTGTGTGTGCTTGATAGCTTTACATGCCATACAAGTTATAATGTAAAGATGTGTGAGAGAGAGAGGATGAGCCACGATTTATTGCAAGTGCGAATTAAAGTACATATAACTGCTTTGCTTTTTATCTTTTAACTGAAATCCAAGTGCACTTAAATGGTTTTGATAGAATTATAGATCTTAAAAGTAACTGAATGAAAATGTGCAAGTGCAACTATGCAATTAATCCTTTTGTTAGACCATTCCTTTTGCAGTTTGATCTTTGAATTGATAATAAACATTTAAAAAAAAAATTTAAGAAAAGGAAGGGAGAGGGGGGAAATTTTAGAACATGGAATTACATTATATCACATACACTTTTGCTTATGTGATGAGCTTTAACTTCTTCTTCTTTTCTTTTTCTTTTTAAAATTTTTTGTGATAGTTACAATATGCTGCAAACTCTGCAACTCGAATCCTTTTTCCCTAAACCTACAAACGCACTTTATGCTAGTGATGAGCTTAACTAAAATTGAAAAGTTAATTTACCCACCATATAGTATTAATGGAATACTTAATAAATAATCTGCATCCCTTTTTTTTTTTTTTTTTTAATACAAGATAAAATTTTTACTCTAACCTAATTTAAGTATATATGTATGTGAAACTCTCTCTTGGAGACTTAAATCTCGAGTCTTGCCCCTCACACCCCATAAGTATTTATACTTGTAGAGTGATCATCACACCAAAGGTATGCAGTGGTACTGCATTCCTAATATTGTTGTTAGTACCCTTTTTTTTTATTTAAAAAAAAAAAAAAAAAAAAAAAAAAAAAAAAAAAAAAACTTGTTCTTCGGATTAATGGATTGCTGCTTTGCTTCTTGATACCCATTTGAGTAAGACATTTGAGAGATGGCTAATAAATAATAATTAAGTTGCATTGGTTTTATTTTGTATATATTTATCTACATATATATCATTTGTCGCATTTCAGAAAGTTCGATTTTTGTTGCGTAGTCAATTATTTCCCGGTCTAGATTGTCATGATTTGTTGGTAAGCCGAAATGAATGGCAAGAATCTAAAATTTTAGAAGGCCATAAAATAATCGTTTATGGAGTTTTCGATTGGCTAAAGCGTTACAGACTACAGAGTCCAAGGTATTGCTTGCAGGACACAATAGCGTGGTGTATTGGGCATTGTTCACTTCTATCGTTAGAAGTTAGAACACACATGGGAGAGATCTTATATTACATGTATGACGTATAGTACTTGTTTCTTGCAAGTGACAAAATGACCTTCAATTGGAGAGAATATGAGTAAGTAGCATATAATATCTTTGGGTCGGGTAAAAAAAAATTAACTTGTAATTGCTACATATTAAGAAAACAAGAATATGGGTGTTTTCACTGTTTTATACAGAACCGCATAGCCAACATGGTAGATATCAAGCTCAATACTCCAACATGAAGTAAAGCATGTCACTCCATGTGTTTTTCTAGTGATTTACAATAAAGTGGGCTGGTGATGTGACTTATTTGCCTTCATGAAGCTTTGGCTAAAGCCAATCAGTTGGTCATTGAAATCCAAATACATTAAGGGGTGCAATAATTGTCTCAAACCTATAATAAGTAGGGTATAGTCCAAATTAATAATCCATTCTGCAGTTTGACTTCGAACAATGACATAGGGTATTTTTTTTTTTTTAATAAATAATATCACTTACATAATTATAACAGGTAATAAAATTCACTCCTCTCCCATACTCTGATACTCATAACACTAATTATTGTTAGTGTTACTAGGCTAGTGATTCATAAAACCATTTAAATTTATATCTTATAGCTTTTCTGGTGATTTGATATAATTATTGTGTATTATTTGTATTGACTTTAGAGCGGAGTATCTCAACTATGGGGATTAGCAAGTGGAGGAGAAAATCAGGACAATGGTACTTTGGCATTAGATGAGAAGTATTTACCATTCTTTCTAATCTTTTGGCTTGTAATTGTTGATTAGTAAGAAGTTGTATTGTGTTGTCAAAAAAAAAAAAAAAAAAAAAAGATATGAAATCAGTTAGCAGGAACGGAGCCAGAGCCTTGAGTTAAGGGAGGGGCGGTTTTACTGTTGGCTGTGTGCAATGATTTCAACCTTTGACTCTACTACTACTTAGCTGCTAAGTGTTTTTTTTTTTTTTTTGGTTGTCAATAAGAACAAAACTATTTTTGTTTAGAATTTTGTAAATGACAAGGTTGTTTATTTTAAATAAAATTGGTTAATTGAGCTTAATTTTTTTTTTTTTTTTAAGTTTTACTATTGGTAATTTTTGTTATTAAGCTATTTTTTTGGGCTTGTATATTTTGTTTTAGATTTTAGATCTATAAATTTTTTTGTAGTCACTAAAATGAGGAAAATACTAGCACTATAAACTTTTTTTTATAAATTATTGATATAATAAGTGGTTACTGGTAAGTAAAAATATTATGTGAGTGGTGGGTCCATGTGCAAATCAATAAGAATTTGATACCAAAACAGTTTATAAAAATGTTGTAAAAAAGTTTGAGTATAGCATTACTCTTAAAAAAATCAATAATATTGTTTAAGGAAAAAAATGTAATTTTATAAAACAAAATTGCTAAAATTAGTACACATATATATAATAATATATATATATATATATATATTTTTTTTTTTAAATTTAGGATGGGCAAAGCCAGCTACGTCCCTTAGCCCTCAACCTTAAGATATAGCTACCATGTATCTCTTGTTCTGCATGTGTATATGAGAGAGAAATATCAGGCATAAACAAAATAATAGTGTTTATTATACACACTTCAAAGCAATTTTTGTGAGTGTCTAAAAGTGTGTGCATCAATGTGTATGAAACAGGAATTTCCCAAAACATCCACTCCAATCAGCACGGCATAGTAGAGGTTAAAGTGGGGCATCCGTTCAAGGAGAAATGGTGCCTATTGCTGTAGTAATTCAAGCACTAGGTGCCACCTCTCCTGCGACAGGAGCTCCACTGCAACCTCATATCTCTTTCCCAGCTCACTTGATCATCTTCTTAATTTGCGTATACATGTACTTACTAGAAGTTGAAGGGATTCATGTCACAGAAGGATGGCCCTAGCTGAGCTTTTGCTTGTATAACCTAGCATGGGCCATCTCTCCTGCGACAGGAATCCCTCAACCTCTTTTCTTTTCTTCCTTTGCTTCCTATTTCCATGCCTCTCATCATACCTTATAACCTTCATTTTATAGACCAAAATCTGGGCTCTTTCTCTGTCCCTTCATGTAATAATATATACAATGAAATTAATCCTATATTGCACTGAAGTTGCTTACATTTTGGTCAAAGTTCAAAGTCTTAGAATTTTTCTACTTCACATTTGAAACTTGCTGATAATTCCTTTAGCTTCCTCTTTAAGATAACTCTCCTAATACCTTGTAAACCCCACGAAATCTATAGACCAAAACTATCTATTTTCATGGAATATATTACAATGAAATTACTAGTGCAATGCAATGAAGATTACAGGGGCTTTTGCCGTCAATGAATTGGGTGGGAACGGTCATAAAGCATGGTCAATATTCATTGTTATACAATTTCTACTTCAAACACGAATTTTACTGGTAATTAAGTTTGATTTGCTGAGTAAGTTGGCGTTGGAGACTAGTTGATTTGGAAGAGACCGTGGAACTCGATGCTTTCAGTTTGGCCGTAACGTTCTCTTCTTCTTCTTCTTCTTTCTTACTCTTGACTTTTTAATGGATTTATAGCTAGCTGCTCACTATTAGAATTATTTGACACAATGTTGTAGGCTGTTTAGGTTGTGAATAGAGGCATGAGGTGCCAAAAAGTATTAGATTATGTACTCAAATTATAGTTGAGTGGTTTTGTGCAAACATGTGATCTACTTTTTTTTTCCCAAATGGTTTTTGCCCTTTTTGGCCATTTTTTGATCGGTTAAAGACCCAACAAACAAACCCAACTATTTTGATTCTGAGTCTGACTGACCTTTGATAATGAGAGAATTATCCTTTTACTGAAGGTATTAAAAATTTAAAAGCCCTTTCACTAAGGATTATTTGGGCTAAGCCTGTTAACGTAAGCTTGTCACTAAGTAGGGTAATAAAAGTGGTTAGATCTATGTTAGATTTATTAAGATGGAGTTTTAACATTGGCCGAAAAGTCCTGGCCCATGGGTTAGTGAGCCAAACCTCATTCTCCATGGTTGGGTAGTCAATAATATAAATATTAAAAAAAAAAAAAAAAAAAAAGATTATTTAGTCTAGTTCTAAAAATATGGTAACTTTTAGAAAGGTACACCGCTTATACTGCTTAAGCATCTGAAAATTTGCACCACTAAAGATATCATGCCTCAAGGCTTCAGAGGTGCCTTGCCTCGCCCATGCGCCAAGGTGAGCACCTGGCTCGCATTTTAATTTTCACAACGCTGGTTGCGTTAGTACGTTTATATAACATAGGTTGATTTTGTGTGATTTTGAAATGATTCCAACTTATCTTCATATAAATCGTCATTTTTTGGGTGTAAATCAGGCCAAACAAAGAGTGGATGAGATACAAGGTCTAAATATGTGGCTAGGATTTTGAAAAGCTGCAAGGAGGCTAGAACTAGATGTAGTCATATGCAGCTGAAGGCTTGCTGTTAGCTTTATGAAGCTTGAATTCTTCTGTTTCATTCAACATTTTATTTGTTCTTCACTTTTAATTCATTACATTTTCAAGACTAGAGTCATAGACTCATAGAAACTAGAGAAAAAAATAAAATAAAATAAAGAAGAAGAAGAAAGAATGTCTACCTAGGAGAATTAAAATATGTATGACTAAAGGAAGCACTCGCTGATATTAACATGGTTTTAAAAATCGAAACGATCAAATAACAAAAATTAGGTCCTGTCCTCAATTTTGTCGGACCGATTTAAGGTTAGTCTAGTCTGATTTTTAAAATAATGGAGATTGGCGCTATCATTCATCATGATATACTAACATCTTAAGTTTATTAATGAAATTCCAATCAGTCTTTCATAAAATAAAAATAAATAAATAAATAAGACCAAACCACTCATTCATCATCTCTTGTTGCTACCATTAGCCATGGTATGGTTGTTACATAGCATTTTTCCTATTTCTTTTGTTGAGAGCGATATGTCTTATGTGTACTTTATACGGATTAGTGTCTATAAATACAAGATATTTTTCATTTTAAAAAAAAAAAAGCTGTCAAGAAGGATAAAATCAAGTTTTAAAAATTCCTTTCATGTTGATAGGGTAAGATCCCTTCTCATGAAACCAATATTCTGGTACGGTAAGACATTTGATATTTAAAAATTAAATAAATGTCAAGAAAATCTAACTAAAAATAAAATGGAATTGAAGAAGATTATTTTTTCCGGGGAATACAGCCAAACATAGTGTTTATCCCACCATATAGTACACATAATAAGATAAATTAAAATACAAATATGATCATCTACTCTACTTATTGGATAAAGTTTAATTTGGTGTTAAATTATTAATTGTGTCAATTTAATTCCTCAACTTCAAAATCAAGTCAACTTTATCTTCCGTTTAAATTTTAGAGTAATTAATTAGTATGGCAAGTGGAGCAAACATTGAAATGCTAATGGAAATTGTAAAATTTTCAAAATAAGTGAATTTTAACTATTAATTCTATTTAAATTCAAATGGAAAGGAGAGATCTCAAAAGTTGATGAATTGAATTGACATAATTAATAGTTGAGGGACCAAATTGAACTGGCTATGTTTTTGAAACTTGCATGAGTTTATTATATTTGTTGTAATTTTTAAAAAGTTGATTTATCCTAAGTTTGCTTTATTGATTCCCTATTATGGTTCATACGGTAACGATCAGTAGATTTTGTTTTTATTTTATGAAAAGTAGATTTTATGTTGATATTGACAAAGGTTTTTTTTTTTTTTTTTTTGGCATTTAACTGATGTTAATGGAAGAATAATGTTTTTTTTCCCCTTTATGTGATAAATAGGGTACTATTTAAACATCTAACTATCACTTTACAATGATTTCTCTTATCATAGGTTAAAATATCAATTGATTTTTGGTTTTGGTGTAGGTGTAGTTAAAACTTAAAACTCTAGAACACATATTATATCATATTTTATTTGTTGAGCCAACCGCAACCAAGAAGAATCATGTTAAATTTTTAAATCCAAATTCTGGTGGGTTCTAGTTAACTCAATTGGTAAAATCTCTGATAGTTGAATAAGAGATCTAAGGTTCAATGCATGTCTACACCAAAAATCGACTGATGTTTTAGTCTGATAATAAAAAAACTATCATCAGGAGCACACGGAAACTCTCAAAAAATTTTAAATCCAAATTTTGATACCTGAGGTCCTGAGTATGGTAGCAATTTAAAAGTTAACTGGATCAAAAAGGTATCTGTGCCTACGAAAACTTAATGGCTTTATTATCAAATGGTTAGTGGGCTGGGCTGGCAACCTCCTATACAGCACACTAGACTTATTCGGTTTACTTAATTGGGTTGGACCGACCATCGCGCGACGAAATTAAGATCGGTTGTTCTGTTCATGAATCATGCGAGTTCTACTTCGACTCTGCAAAGGATTCAGTTTTAAACCCCAACTCCGAATTTGAATAGGATTTGTCAAAAATACCAAGTATAAAAAAAAAAATAGGGGTTTGCTCAGCCAAAAGCCAAAAATTTCAAACTCAAAAATCACAATTCGTTAGCATTACCATTCAGTGTTTTTTCTCTCTCTCTCTCTCTGCGAATGTTATAATTTTGTTTTTGGTTGTTTGTCTGTGTTTCTTCAAGTTCTGTCCTTTTGTTATTAGATTGCTTAAAATTTTAGTCACTTTACTTATTTTTGTTTAAAATTGTTCAGTTCTGGTATAATTGTCTGAGATTTACTCACTGAAAGTTACATAACAGAGTAGGAAGTTAAAGTCTTTGCTAATATATGTTAAAATTTTTGTCACGCTGATATTTAGTATTCCATCTTCTGCAATGTTGGTCTCACATGCTAGGTTGTAATGTTAGTGCTTGGTTAGAACTTAGAAGACTTACCTACATGTTTTACTGCTGTTTTAGCAGATGGTGTACAATCTGTAAAGAATTTAACCAAAATTCTCAACCTGTAAGAAACAAAAAAAATAGAGAAAATACACGTCAAAGAAAGCAATCAAACGCACAAGACAATATTTACGTGGTTCGGCAATTTGCCTACGTCCATAGAGTTGCAGAGATTTCACTATTATTAGGGAAGAAGAAAATACAAGAGTACGGCTACAGTTATTTCTCCTTTTAAAAAACACGGCAACCAACTCACAATAATAAACCCTAATCACCAAAGTCGGTTCCACAATGGGCTAAACAGGTCAAAAAAAATTTCCCGAGGGCGTTGCCCCCAGACCTCCAAAAGGCTTGTCCATGAGCGCTCCATGGACTAAACCTCAATAAATCTCGCATTAAAAACCACGCAATATTATTTGGGTCGGATCGAGTCGGGTCGTCAAATCAAATCAAACAAAACTAGGCTCCACAAAGTCCAACACAATCCGTTTAGTTTGTGAATTAAATTTCTAATATTTTCTTCAAAAAAAAAATTAAAATTAATAAATAAAGCTCCGTTTTGGTATAGTTTTCTAAGATTTATTATCTAAAAGTGTGGTCTTTGCTAACATGTGTTTACATTGTCATGCTCAGTGTGACGAGACAAACAGTTTCTGCAGCATGGATCGGTTAAGTGAATTTCCAGATGAAATTATTATCTACATTCTGTCATTTTTGAAGTTGAAAGAAGCAGCAAGGACTAGTGTCCTCTCTAGAAGGTACCGGGGACATCTGTGGAAATTTGCGTCCAGTAGCTTGGACTTTGATGATTCATTGTTACAATATCTCAGGAAGAAGAGCTTTTTTAAAACTTTACCTGGAATTGACAGGGATAGGTATGTCGGTTGGGTAAATCACGTATTGCAATTGCACCAGGCTCATACCATAGATGGGTTTAAAGTTTGTTTTCCTCTGGATGAGGAGTATAACAAATTGGATATTGACAATTGGATACTTTTTTCATTGAGAAAGAATGTGAAAAGGCTTTCATTGGATTTCAACCCTATTTTTCAGAAGGTGTATAGGGGATATTACACTCTTCCTACTTAGATTCCTCATGGTTATAGCCTTGATTCCCTAACAAACCTCTGTTTGAGTTATGTGGAAGTAACTAGAAAAGTTCTTAATTATATTTTATCTAATTGTCCATATATTGAAGCATTACATGTGGAATCCTCAGCATCTTTAGTGAATTTTGTTAAATATAAATATTATTAGCAATTACCATGTTGTATATGCTAGAATGGATGCAGAAAGGGAAACAAAGAATAGGAATACTGAGAACACGAGGGTTACGTGGTTCAGCCTTGTCGGCCTACATCCACGGAGGAATCCCTTAAGGGCTACATTTTTATTGTGTAAGAGTGTAGTACAATAACCTGTGTTACAATGAGCCATAACATGAATATATATAAGTGACTAAACCCTAAACTTCTAGTACAAGCAGGACTGAGCTTGGGCCTATTACATTAGGCTAATATGTCTAATATATATCTCTAACACCCTCCCTCAAACTTAAGGTGTAAGCTTGATGAAGGCTTGAGGTTGGATAAGCATAAGAAGATCACTAGGAGATGCCGTGAAGAATGCCTTTGAAAAAACCACAATGAAGAATGTGCAAATTTACCAATTTCGGAGTTTCAAATGAAGAAACGGAGTTTGAAATTGGAATCTACACGAAAAACGGAGCAAGATAGGCCTTTCTGGAAATTTTGACTTTTGGTCAAAGGTCAACGCAAAAGTCAAAGTCAACTGGTCCAGGGTCAAAGTCAACAGATACTGGTCCGGGTCGGTTCCAGGTTTTCGGGTTAGGTCACAGATCGGGCAGTAGAGCCGCTGACGGCATCCTATGACCTGTCTCTAACGTGGACTAGGGCTGATGTGGCATTTGCTAACGTCATGAATGACAGCATCACAGATTTCGGCACGTGGAGGAGAAGCCAGAAACCCAGGTAGCGCGTGGGGGCACGTGCAACAGCGGTTGAAAGCCATATTTCTTCCGTAGGCAGATCGGTGGTCGACATGGCCGATAGGACGGCACGTGTGGCCAATGGATGAGCTACACAATAGGAAATTGTGGCAATGCGTGGGAAGGATTCGAAAACGGTGGCAGCACATGTTGGCGCGTGTGAACGCGATAGACGGCCGGACTTCTCGGGTTTTGCAGATCGCCGAGCAATGAGGCCAACATGGCAACGCGTGTGGCTATGATCTAACTAGGTCTCGAGATTTTGGCGGCACGTGGAGACGTTTTGGAGCTGTTAGCGGCGCGTGGTGGGGCGTGAGCTTTTCGTTGATGGCCAAGTTTCTGGGTTTTTATCACGGGAGGTCGTGGAGCACGTCTGTGGTGTTGGTTTCATCAGGCAAAGCAGGGATTTGCACAGATCTGAAAAGTTAAGTCACGGCTTTGCTTGAGTTTGTAGATCTTGGACACAGCACTGAGCCACGGTGGCTGCAAGATGCCGTGGAGTCTAAATCCAGCAAAGAAGCATGCGTGACTTCTAATGGTGATGTGCATGTGATATTCTTCTTTGCTTGCTAGAGATGTTTTGTTTGATGCCAAGAACGAAGTTTGGCTCTGATAGCATGTTAAATATAAATATTATTAGCAATTACCATGTTGTATATGCTAGAGTGAATGCGAAAAGGGAAACATAGAATAGGAATACTGAGAACACAAGGGTTACGTGGTTCAGCCTTATCGGCCTACATCCATGGAGGAATCCCTTAAGGGCTACATCTTTATTGTGTAAGAGTGTAATACAATAACCTGTGTTACAATGAGCCATAACATGAATATATATAAGTGACTAAACCCCTAGACTACTAGTACAAGCAAGACTGAGCTTGGGCCTATTACATTGGGCTAAAGCACTTACAGATATTACGTTGCGACTTTCTAGAAGATATTGAGATTTCCACTGTAAATCTTGTTTCATTCAAATATTTTGGGCTTAAGATAAGCTTGTGTCTTGGGGATGTTCCCAATCTTGTTGATGTGTATGTGGAAGGTCTGTATGCTAGCTATTTCGTGTAGAAATGTTGCCCTATTTCAAGTTGTCTCTCTCAGCTGCAGACAATTGTACTAGACGTGTCTGTTGAGTTTAGTGATAAAAACACTTATAAACAAACACTCATGATCGTTAACTCCATTGTGCTTTTTTCTTCTTTTTTCCCAAACATCAATGTTTGTTTATATGAATGTGCTCATTTTTCTTGGTTTAATTTTTCAGAGGTTCCCTAAATTTCCAGAGTTAAGAAACCTCAGGCAATTAACATTGATTGTATCTTCATATCTTGCCAACAATCTCCTTTGTTGCACTTCCATGCTGAAGGCATCTCCCTTTTTGCATAAATTTACACTTGAGGTAAATATTGTTTTTATTTATAATTTTGGAGTTATGGAATTTATTGTTCAGAGATTTTTATAAGGTTTATTTGCACTTGAGCTTAGCACTTCGTTGTCTTTTTCTTCACGTTTTGTAAAGCATATTTGCTGAAATGTTTTTGTAGTTTGACAAGCTGAGCTATTAGATGGTAAATAACTTCCAATTAAAAAAAAAAAAAAAAGGAGTATGATGGATCTTTGAAATAATAATCTAATAAAAATTTGTTTAGTGGTGTAACTTAACCAAAGAGTCTAGTGGTAGCTTGATACGGATCTTATATGCGTTTGTGTGTGTGTGTTCTTCCACCCTTATTGTGTCTATTGTGATGCATCTTCGGTTGAAGTACAATTATTTAACTCTGTCTACCTGTTGGAGAAAGTCATGAATTTGGAGTGGAATTGTTGAGGCTTAGTTGATTATTGCTCCTTTCTCATTTATTAGCCCTTTAATTATTATATAATTGTAAGAATCTTTCTTTGTCTTTATCTTTTATTTCTTTAAATATTTCTAACTTCTAATTTCCCCCCAAGTCAAACTGGTGCTTGTTGCAAACTAAATTTCTATGTGATTTAAGATATATTTTTCATTATTTGAAAACAAGTTAAATCACTACAAACAGCTTGATTTTTTTCAACATATTTTTATCCACAGTCACTAAAAATTGTTGATAGAAGCTTCTATTTTCTACAGTTATGCACAACCGTGGAGGCATTGAGTAAATTTAAAGAAATTAGCATACTTATTTCAACAGTTATGCACAACTGTTGAGGTAAGTGTTAAAAATAAAGGGGCTCCCTTTCCCAGTGTTTTTTTTCCCTCTAAAATTTCACTTTTAGCACCGTAAAAAGAGTCTAAAAATACTTAAATTGGGAAAAATTTTACCAACGGGTTGATGAATGTCGAAAAAAAAATTAGATATTTTATCAACAATTTTGTAAATGTAGAAAATCAGTAACACCAGGAAGCTACAGCTTACAAGCCAAAGAATTCTCACTTTCTATCTCTCTCTCTAAAATTCTCTCTCTTATTCTCACACACACATACAAATGCAAACGTTTTTTCTTTTTTCACAGTGGCATTTGTTTCCCACTCTCTTCCTCTCTCTCTCTCACAGAAAAACCTAATTCCATTTTTCCCGTATGGTAGATCGATTTCCTTCGATTTTGGCTATTCGGATGGAAAATTTCTCAAATCTTGAGGCTTCGGTAAGTTATTTTCTATATCTATTTGTGTTTTGTAGTTCTACTTCTTTTTTTCAATGTTTGAGAGTCTCTGTATTTGATTGAGAACCTAAAGCACTTGGAGAATTTTGAATTTTGTGGTTTTTGTTTGAATTTTTTCTTGAATAGAGCATTGAATTAGAAATGCTATGCCAAACTTGGATATGGGAAGAATAGATGGGTGAAAATTAAGGCTTACATGAAAATTAGGGCTTGAATTGGATGTTAGGGTGATGAGGTAATCAAACTTGTTGAAACTAAGATCAAACTTGGTAAAATCACCATTTTAATAGTTTTTCTTTATTTATTTTTAATACTGAGATTGAGGTGCATGATTCTGGATTTAAAAAATTTTATTTATTTTGAATAATTGTTTTAATTTTTGCCTATCATGATGCTCTTACTCAGCTCATTCTAATGATTTTTGGAATTGTACTTTGTTACAAATCAACTTGTTCTTTTAAGTTTCAAATCTATATTGTTGGATTTCTCATTGGTCACATAATATAGATTTAAGATATCGGCATCATGTTCAAGAATAAAGACAAGAAGTTTGTTTAAATCCAATATTTAAGAAGGGGTGCAATTTGACTTGTATAAAAATAAAAAAGATGAGGTGCAATTTGTCCAGTATGTCGTCCTTAGAAATTGCTAGTTGTATCTATCTGTCAAAATTCAAATGCTTGAATAAGTATAAATTAAAAAATGGCTTGAATGAGTAAAAAATTGTTGGTTATGTAGATCTAGAACTCTGGTGAATGTACAAAATTTAAGTTGAAGGCTTTAGAAGTTGATCTTGAAGCTTAAGGATGATGGGTGCTTGAGTTCATCCTCAGTAAATTGAGGTTCTTAGAAGACCCTTTTTCTGTATATCAATTTTTACACTGTTTGCATTTTACTTATTTAGTAGTGAAGGCTCTAATTGTTGCATGATAACATTATAGTCATATCAGAAAAGAAAGTTTTTTTTCCTTTTTTTTTTTTTTTTTGGATTAGCAAAGAGAGAAAAGATATTTTGGTTTTAATTTTAGCTTGCTCACCATTACATGGGTCAAGGATTTAGTGTTGGGATTGATGATTTGGCTAATCAATGCCTCTGTAAGGTTGATATAAAGCCATGGTTGTACTCTAAAAAAAAAAAAAAAAGTGTCTCAGAATTTAGAAGTGGATTCTAGTAAAATTGAGATTTGCTGGAACTTAACTAATGCTAAATTTGGTTATGGGCCAGAGCCAGTGGAGGGATTTTATTAACTTGGTCTTACTCTCAGCAATTTAGAGATTACCAATCACAAGGTCTTGCTTTCTCACTTTTTTTTTTTTTTTTTTTTTTTTGAGAATGAGCTTTCTCACTTATTTTGTATGCTCTGTTTAAACTCAGTTCATCAAAATTTTGTAGTTTATTTTTTAAAAAAGGTCTAAACTTTCCTGAGATTCTCTTGTGGGATTTCTTTTTTTATTGTTTTCCTTTTCCAGTCTGCCCTTACAGTAGAGTCATTCCCAATAACCAAAAATCTTAGTGATGGAGTATACTCTGTTTCAACATGTAAACAAGGTGCAATTGAAGGAGTTGTTATTGCAACTGGAGTACATACCTTATTTGAAAAGGCAATTCATCTTGTGGAAACTACTACAATCGATGGACATTTTTAGCAGGTAATTTCAATATATTATTTTGGATGAAAGTTTCACTTAGAATCTCAAAGGCTGGTAGAATGTTTGAGCTGTAATATTTCTAAACAGTTTCATCTTTTTTGCTTGGAGGTAATGGGGTAATGATAGGTAACAATGTGAAAGAGTTTTGCACTTGTTTTGTGAGAATCTGTCAATGTTTGGGTATTTGATGAGTTACCATTTGCCTTGATCATTCAGGTCATAATTGCAATAGGAAACTTCAGTATTTGCTCGATTGCCATTGGGCTGGTAATAGAAATCATTGTCATATATGGGATTCATCACAGGGGTAATCATGTTGGGGTAGATAAGCTTCTTATGAGAAAGATGTTTATGTGCCAAACAATTCTGAGTGGACCCTTAACATATAAACAATATCTCATCTAAAATCCTTCTCAATTGTTGGGTATGTTACTAGATGAAACATTTTGTAGTTTTTGTCATAATGGTTACTCCTGCTTAGTTGGGTACTTCTTCTTCTTCAATGCCATCTTTGCTGCCACCACATCCAAGCTCACCACTAGTGTATCCAGATTTATATGGCAAGCTTTGAAAAATGGCTAAGGTTCAAGTACTTAAAATAGAGATTGGCTCTGTTGAGGTCAGTTTACTAGATAAAACATTTTGTAGTTTGTGTGCTAATGGTTACTCCTACATAGTTGGGTAGTTCTTCTCGGTACAATCTTTGCTGCCACTACATCCAAGATCACCATCAACTTATTCAGATTTGTACGGCAAGCTCTGGGAAATGGCTAAGGTTCAAGTACTTAAAAGTACTCTCCAAATACTTTTTAGTGTACAAGGATTTTAAGTGTACTATTCAACAAATGTTTTGTGTAGCATGTAGTGATTCCTATTTCAAATTTAAGAATGTAAATGGCAGTAGGCAGAGTAGTTGAGTTGTGTTGATTTGTACTGTTTGTTTCATTGTGTTAAAAAAAGAGTAGTTTATTGATTGTTGTAATTCAATTTGGAATTGCACAATTGTGTTTATGTTTATATTTTGAATTAGATTATTAAATTTTGATAAATGTGAAAGAGCATATCCAATTTTTTTTATAAAGAAAATGCTTATTTCAACGTTTGCAAACCGTTGAAATTTGTCTCAAGATACCCATATTTCGACGTTTCTTAACCGTCGATAAAAGTATAACATTTTTTTCAACGGTTGCATAGGCCGTAGAAAAACATTCTCGACATAGTTTTTAATGGCGGTTTTCGACGGTCATTTCAACAGTCGAAAATAGTATTTTCGACGGTTTCTAGTACTATTTTCAATGGTTTCAACCGTTGAAAATAACCAAATTTCTTGTAGTGAATGTTCTAATGTTTTCTGCAAAACTAATTCAGTACACAATACTATTTTCGACGGTTTCTAGTACTATTTTCAATGCTTTCAACCGTTGAAAATAACCAAATTTCTTGTAGTGAATGTTCTAATGTTTTCTCAAAACTAATTCAGTACACAATGAAGTTGCTAGTTGTGGATCACAGAATCTCTCTCCCTTGTATTTTTTGAGCATTCACTGCAAAAAATTAGTCCATTCTTTATTGGATAGAATTCAGTATAAAAGATAAACATGATAACCCTATTTTACTTGTAAAAAAAAATAATAATTAATAAAAAAAAACCATGATAAACCTACTTCAAGTGCTGTTTTGTTTTTTCTCCACAAAAAAAAAAAAAAAAAAAAAAAAAAAAAAAAAAGTGCTGTTTTGTTTTCAGTTTTTTTGTTACTTTTGTTGGGTGGAATGCAATAGGTGTAGATGCATGTGGATTAGAAAAGCTAGTTTTGTCGATATGAGTAGCTCTAGCACTTGGCTTTCCAGATTGAAGCTGCAACTGGTTGGCTCCGTAGACATTGGTAGAATGGGTTTTATTTAGAAAGAAGCCCATTTCAAGCGTTACAGAACCTACAAGGCTACAACAGTCTCAGCACAGGAGACAACCTACTCTTTTTTTTTTTTTGATAAGTAGGACTGTAGGAGACAACCTACTTCTATTAAACAAATAAGGAAGAATAATAAAGTAGTGGACCTATAACAAGTGCCAAGTCATTATTTCTCTGCTATTTTTAGCTATCGGTGATAATTGTCATACCAATATTCCAGTAGTTTTTTTAACATTCTATCTTTTAACTAGCCTAACACTGCAATTTCTTCCTTGTGACAGTTGATAGGGCTAGATAATGCCCTTGGCACAATAAAGGAGCAGAAGGCTAAATATCCACACCAATGCCTCAAGATGCTTGAATTGATTGGATTTGTGGGTGGTACACTTGACGTGGAGCTTGCCCTAGACGTACTCAACAATGCTTTGTCATTGGAGACGATAATTATTGATACGCGAATTCCATTTGGGAAGCATATTAGTGATCCTGAGAAGAAATTAACTGCTATAGCTAGAGCCAGGCAACTAGAAACAACTTTACCACCAGGGATTAAAATGGTGATAGTGTAAATGTGTTGTGAAATATAAACCTTTATGTATTCATGGAGTAAGCTTAGGGTGAATGTAACTGTTAAGCTGTATTTTCTTTTCGTGTGTTACAAAAAATCTTTAATTATTTGCTTTTTACGTATTTAAAAAAAAAAAAAATGAGTAACCAAATTTTTTAAAAGTTTAAAAAATAATTAAATCCTAAAAAATAACCAAGTGGAAAATGTGCCATAGTGCATGTAATCCTATTATTACACCATCCATTTTGCAGTTTGAATCATGAACAATGACATGGGGTATTTTTTTTTTTTTTTTAATAAATAATATCACCTGTATAATAAGAAGTAGTAAAATTCACTCCTCTCCCATAATGCTAGTAACACATTAGTATTCATCTATTGGATAATGTTCTCTTTGTTAGTGTTACATCTACCAGGGTAGTGATTCATAAGACTATTCTGATTAATATCTAGCTTTTCTAGTGATTTGGAATAATTCTAGCGAGTATTATTTTGAATTAACTTTAGAGAGAAGTATCTCAACTATGGGGATTGGCAAGTGGAGGAGAAAATCAGGACAATTACACTTTAGATTGGAAGGATTGCTTGGATCCTTTATATTCCATTCTTTCTCTAGGCTGAGAACTCTTTTGGCTTGTAATCTGTGCAAACATTACATTCAAGATAGAAAAAGAAGAGACATTTTTTTTTTTGGTAGAAAGAAAACTGCATTAACGAAACAACTAAGGGGGAGGGGGAGGTTCAGTGATGGTTCTGTTATAATACAGTCCAACTTTGTCTGAGCTTAAGAGCTCCAAAAGATCCACAAGCGGATCATGGTACAAAATAAAAGTCCTATCTTGAGTAGTTCCTATCCGAGCCAAGAGATTAGCACACGAGTTGGCTTCACTAGAAGAGACATTTAAATCTTGTAACTACTACGAACATCAATTGCGCCCACCATGTTTGGAATCAGTGGTGAAAGGGAGAACAATACCACTAGCCCGTTTCTCGATGAGAGTGAGCAAGGCATCAGAATTGCACAAGATGTGCACCAAGGTTGTCAAAATTGGGATTCTACATATGATCGTTAAAGGTAGGTGGGATCGTAGATCGTAAGATTGGATCGTGATTCGTAAGATCTTACATATTTTCATATTTATAGCAAAAAACACATTGATAATGGCTTTGTATGTTGAATAATCATGTAAATTATAAATTCATCCATAAGAAAACTTAAATTTGCATCATATGATGTAATTTGCATGTCATACATCACTAAGTCTATACTAACGAAACAAATATATTTAAGTTTTAACCCAATGTATCTAAAAAGTTCAATACATGTTTAATTAGCAACCAAATACCAAAATATTTATCAAAACATATAAAAAATATTTTCAAAATTCTAAGTTCCAAGTTTGAAATCCAAAATAAGTTAGCACTAAGTCTATACTAACGAAACAAATATATTTAAGTTTTAACCCAATGTATCTAAAAAGTTCAATACATGTTTAATTAGCAACCAAATACCAAAATATTTATCAAAACATATAGAAAATATTTTCCAAATTCTAAGTTCCAAGTTTGAAATCCAAAATAAGTTAGCAAATGGAAACTAACTAACTACAATATGAAATCCAAAAGCAAGATGAATATTAAGATGAAGTAAACATTTAATTATTCTCATTCTAAGATTCTTATAACCACCATCCTAAATTCCTAATCATCATCATTCATTTGTTCATCTATGTAGACATTATATATTTGTATATTAGAGCTGCAAAAGATATCAAAATACAATTTCACACTCAACTATTCAAGTTATACTACTCAGCAACAATTAAAGAGCATGCTTAAAAAAATCAATCAATCAATATACAAATACAAGCATAACTGATAAAATTATATAAAAAAAAATATTTTAGTAATACTAGAACACAAATTAGTATATTGATCAAATAAATTTAACAACGTTAGAGCTTAAAAGGCAGCAAAACCAACATCAAATTCTTCATTTAGAAATGATGAAGCATTCTTTCATTTTGATTACAAGTGAACTAGAAACTAGAAAACATTTGTTTAGGTTAACATAATTTTATAAAATAAAAAATAAAAAGTCATACCATCAGAACATGAAAAAATAAAAGCCCTCAAAACTTCATCAAAACAAAAAATTTATCCCATAAAAAAAATAAAAAAAAATAAAAAAAAACAAAACCAAAAATTTATGTTTTTGGTAGAATCGGTAGGATCCCATATGATCCTACCATTTTTACGATCTTTGTGCAATCCTAAACGTTTTGGTAAGATGGGATCGTAAAATCATGCGATCCTACAATCCAGATTGGAATTTTGACAACCATGATGTGCACAGCCTTGGTAAATGGACGAACGACATGGATGATTTCCAAAGCAATGAAATCATCCATGTGCTGAATTGGCATTGTGCATGGTGAATCCCGGAGTAGCTCAACGTACAAACAAATGTTAGCCACTTGCTAAGTAACGCTTCTCCACAGAGAAAACTAGAGCACTCCTCTTCTTAAGAAACCCCAAATTCTATGCCCGCCCCTTCTTCACCACATGTTTCAACCTCTTCACATTATTGATCAAGAGGCGCTTAGGCATCCTAAGACCCAAACCCAAGCTGAGTTTGGCCTTGACAAGCTTCTCGGAGGCCTTATCTCTATCAATCAAATTCTATCTTAGAAACACAATCCACATCATTAACTCTTTCATCCTCCTTTCCTTCTCATACCATGCCAATTTGGCTTTCTATCTGTCAAACCAAATTGGAAAAGGTCTAATTCCATAGCTTGAAATTAATCAATAACAATTTCAATTTATAGAGCAACCAATTCAATTAATCAATAACAATTTCAATTTACAGAGCAATCAATGCAATTAATCAATTTCAATTTCAAATTACAGAGCAATCAATTCAATTAATCAATAACAAATTCAATTTATAGAGCTATCAATTCAATTCAAAAGTCAATATAGAACAAATTTAGTAACTAAAATCAAATCAAATTGAAATTAAGAACAACAAAATTAATTTACAAAACTCACTCACCCTCGAAGAGTCTCTGATAGGACTCATTCTTGATTTTCTTTAGCTGCTTTCGCACCGAACCCGCAACAGGAAGAACCTCAAAAATCATGTTCGCACGTTCTTTCACCACGTCGAAAATCGCCTGGGGAATCACCATTGCAGTGCAAAGAGATTGACGAGTTGTGAAATTTGGGAAACGAATGAAGAGAGAGAGAGAGAGAGAGACAGAGTGTGAGTGAGAGAGTCTGAGTGAAAGAGAGAGGAATATAAATAAAAAGAATTGAAAAATTGTTTAGAAAGGCGGGAATTGTAAATTGGAATGCGATCTTACACGTTGGATTGATCCAACGGATCAAAGGGAGTGAAATTTGTCATGCCACGTCATTGATTCGCATGAAATCCAACGCGGGTTTTCGAGGAGTCAGAGCATGTGAGCAAGTTTTGAAATTATTGCGAATTTTGACGGTTGAGAGATTTTGGGGAGTGTGTTAGAGAGTGACTGTAAAATGTTAATTCAAACCAATTCTATCATGCAATCAACCTATTCTATCACGTCACAATTTAGTAATTACCAATTGGTAACTCTCCAAAGTATAGGAATAGTTAGTATAGAAAGGCGGGAATTGTAAATTGGAATGCGATCTTACGCATTGGATTGATCCAACGGATCAAAGGGAGTGAAATTTGTCATGTCACGCCATTGATTCGTGTGAAATCCAATGCATGTTTTCGAGGAGGCAGAGCATGTGAGCATGTTTTGAAATTATTGCGAATTTTGATGGTTGAGAGATTTTGGGGAGTGTGTTAGAGAGGGACGGTAAAATGTTAATCCAAACCAATTCTATCATGCAATCAACCTATTCTATCACGTTACAATTTCGTAATTACCAATTGGTAACTCTTCAAAGTATAGGAATAGTTAGTATAGGAATATGTTTCACCCTCTCTAGTATAGGAATAACTTGTATTAAGGGGAACTATTGGGGAAGAAAATTTCAATCATCTCCTAAGTCTCTCCTAATCCACTAATCATGCCCAAATGTCTCTATATATTATGGTCATACATCAAAGCCAATCAAAGCAAATTCTTAAAATATAGGTCCGATTTCTAGCAAACTTTAGAAAATAGTACCCTTTTCTCACTTATACCACACTTAATAAAATTATTTAAAGATTTGAGACACAGATTTGGTAGCTTTTCGGAAATTGTGGGAATTAAATGGAGAGAGGAAAAAAATCTAAGTCTGAATTTGAGTATGTGAGAGGGAGTGGAATATATAGAAGGAATTAAAAAAAAAAAAAAAAATGAGCGGCAACTCTAAAAAACCGTTGGAACTCCATGTCACCAATCCACGTGAGGGAGGGAAGAAAGGTAAGATTTGAGAAAGTGGGAATTTTTTGGATTGATTGCCGTGAAAAGATATCAGCCAATAAGCATTTAACACGTGGTTCCATAATTGCTTTGGAAATAGATTTCACCATTAACAAAGACCACCAATTCATTATCTCTTGTTATTATTACCATTAATTATTTAACCATGGTATAACTGGAACTTTCTAGCATTTTTTTTTTTTTTTTTTGGCTAAAATGCAAAATTAACCCTTTAAGTTTCTTAACCTTTCATTTTAGTCATTAATTGAATTTTTTTAATTAAAAAAATTTGAAGATAAATCTAAAAAATTGAAAAATTAGCCACAAAATATAACAAAAATGGATGGAAAGCCCTTAATTGAATAAACTTGAAAGTTAGAGGACTGAAATGAACGAAAGCAAAAGTTAGAAGATTGAAATGAAATATAAAGAAACTTAGATGGTTAATTTTGCATTTTAACAATTTTTTTTTTTTTTTAAAGTCTGATTTGTCTTATGTGTATACTTTATTCGGATTGGTGTTTAGTTTTCAAATTTTCATTAATGCAAAGGCTTGTCAAGAAGATTAAAATCATGTTTCATGTGAAGATCTTCTCTAATTTTTTTCAATTTTTTATTTAGATGTAAAACATTTAATATTTAAAAATCAAATAAATACTACTTAAAATGAAAAGGAATTGAATGATTTAATTAAAGGAAATCCTTTCTTGAACTAATAGAACCAAATATAGTGTTTATCCCACCTAATAAAATAAAATAAATTAAGTCAATTTTATGTCCCCATTTAAATTTTAGCCAAATTAATTAGGATGGCAAATGGAGCATACGGTTGAAATGCTAATGGAAATTGTAAGAATTATAAAATCAAGTCAACTTCAACTTCAACTTCAAAAGTCAATTTCATTCTCAAAAAAAAGAAGAAGTCAACTTCAACAAAAAAATTTTTTTATTGAACTTCAACAAATTAATTCTATTTAAATAATAGTGTAGAGTAGATTTAAAGATTGATTTGACTTTTTTTTTTTTTTTTAGAAACAAGACTTTTTCTAAAGTATAGACATAATTAATTTTTGAAGGGACAAAATTAAACTTTACTCAATTGTTAAATGACTCAGTTGAATGAAAAACAGTTGATTTTATCCTACGTTTGCTTTATCGGGTCTTGGATCCAATTGTTTTGTTTTTTAATATAAAGACGCATTGGATGTAATCATATTAGTCAATGGGCCGGGTCGACCATTTATAATGTTATTAGTCTTGACTAAATTCAGATTGGTTGTCGTTGTTCTATTTAAGAATCATGCGAGTTCGATTTCGACTTTGAAAAGGATTCAGTTAACCCGAAGCCCAAATTTGATTAGTATTAGGCAAAAACACCAAATTTTAAAAAAGGGATTTGCTCAGCAAAAGTCGAAAATCTACAAACTCAAAAATCACAATCCGTTAACATTGGCATTCATCTCTCTCTCATATACACAAACACTCGCATGATTGTTAACTCCATTGTGCTTTTTTCTTCTTTGTTAAAAAAAATAAATAGTAATAATTAAAAAATTAGTAAAATCTAAAAAAAAATTAAAAAATAATCTAAAAATTAGTCATATCTATAACAAAATAAATAAATAATTGTAAATAACTATAAGTGTCATACAAAATCTAATATAAATGTAAAGTAAAATTAATATTTTCAAACCTAGTTTAATTTACTCGAACGTGAGATAAAGCATGTCACTGATGGAAGCCTCAAGCCTTGATTGAATGAACCAAAACAACACTATTTTAAGGGTAGTTAACAGACCAATTTAACGGAGGACAAATGGAAGCCTCAATTGAATGAAAGTATTAGAGAATTGAAATAAATTCTTGTGAAACTTAGAATGTGAGTTTTATATTGTAACTTCTTCTTCTTTTTTTTCTTCTTTTTTTCATAATTCGATTGTTACGATTAAGAAGATGGGTTTTGAATAATGTATGTCTCCGTTAAAGATACCAAGAGGTGCAAATAGAGTTACGAGGCTCTTGGCTAATTTTCTTATAACTTGTTTTTACCACATAACCTAGTTTCAAGCATTAAAATCACGTAACGTACACCTAGACACTCTCACAACGTGGTGTTAATGTAGAGATTGAGGATGTAAGGGGGAAAAACGGTGATTTCCCCCTTAATATTAAGTTAGTTGAGTGTGTGTTGTGTCGATGTGTATGGTGTCCTACATCGGACATATTTTTAGGGTCTGTTTGAGAATAGATTATTTAGCTGAAACTAAAAAATTTATGCTGAAAATATGGTTAAAAAAAAAAAAAAAGCTAAAAGCTAGCAAAATAGTACAATGAGACCCATAAATAGTACCAAAAAAAAGAAATAT
The DNA here is from genome assembly GCF_001633185.2 of Quercus lobata. Lineage (NCBI taxonomy): Eukaryota > Viridiplantae > Streptophyta > Magnoliopsida > Fagales > Fagaceae > Quercus > Quercus lobata. The sequence goes on from NC_044913.1 coordinate 5,850,695, forward strand.
GACCCATGAATAGTAACAAAAAGAAGTTCAAAACTCAAATAAGCTGAAACTTGCATTACGTCCCAAACAGACTCTTAATGTCTGTTTGGAATTAGTTTTAGTTTTTAGTTTTTATCTTTTATGTACAATTTTTTAAAATTTCACGTTTTCTCATTTTTTCCAAAATACAAATATACTTAAGCACACCTCCAAGCTCCAACAAAAATTTAGATAAATTGTCCCAAACGGACACTAAGTTGTATGAGCTTTATAAATAATTATAATGAGTTTCAATTGTGATTAGACTACTCCTTTTAGGACCTAGTGCCTATATGATACATGGAAAAAAAATATTAACAAAAAGTTAAGTAAAGTAATAGTAAAACGAATAAGATGAATATTTTTGAATTATAATCAAGTTAGTGTAGATCAGTATACTATTTTTTTTTTTACACTTTTTTTTTTTTTTGAGAATCAGTGTAAATCAGTATACTAGATAGGTATCCATTTAATACTATCACAATTTATTTATGACCAAACATTTAGGGGTTATTTGGTATCAGAGTTTAAATAGCAGTTTTTAGTATTTAAACAATAATAACACTTTTGACACGTATTTTTATAACACTCAAATATATATTTTCACAAATCTAAAAACTGAACAACAATACTAAAAATAGATTCGTTTCTTTATTTGCGCCCTTTTCATTCAAACTATTGGGCCTTAGATTTTTAATATAAGCAATCAATGGCTGTGTAGTCATTTAGTTAATGGGCCGGGCCGACCAACTTTTAATATCATCCGCGCTCGACAAATTTCATTCATGAATCGCATTCATTTATGCGAGTTCGACTTCGAATCTGCAAAGGATTCAGTTAACGCCAACTCCAAATTTGAATAGGATTCGGCAAAATACTTCAAATATATATACTTCAAATTTGAAAAGACTTGCTCAGCAAAATCTACAAACTCAAAAATCACAATCTGTTCTCTCTCTCTCTCTCAAGGGTGTCTCTGCCAATACTACTTGTGTGAGAAGGCCAGAATAATGGAGCTTGGATCTAAGTCTCAACCACAAAAGGTTTGTCTTTCTCAAAAGCAACCCAAATTTTATAATTTTTTTTTTGGTTGTTTTTCTGTGTTTCTTCAAGTTCTGTTCTTTTGGTTATTAGATTGCTCAAGTTTTTCAAATTGAAGTCACTCTTTTTAAATTTTGTTGTTTTAAAATTGCTCAGTTTCTGGTATAATTGTCTGAGATTTACTCACTGAAAGTTACATAATTGAGTAGGAAGTTAAAGTCTTTGCTAATATATGTTAAAATTTTGTCACACTGTTTTAGTAAAAGATTTTGTAATGTTGGTTTCACATGCTAGGTTGTAATGTTAGTGCTCGGTTAGAACTTGGAAGACTTACCTTCTTGTTTTACTGCTGTTGTGGCAGATGGTGTACAATCGGTTTAGTTTATGAATTAAATTTCTAATCTTTTCTTTAAAAAAAATTAAATAAATAAAGCTCCGTTTTGGTATAGTTTTGTAAGATATATTATCTGAAAGTTACTGAGTAAAGTGAAAAAGTTATAGTCTTTGCTAACATATGTTTACATTGTCATGCTCAGTGTGACGTGACAAACAGTTTCTGTATGGATCGGTTAAGTGATTTGCCGGACGAAATTATTGTCTCCATTCTTTCATTTTTGAAGTTGAAAGAAGCAGCAAGGACGAGTGTCCTCTCTAGAAGGTGGGGACATCTGTGGAAATTTACGACTGGTAGCTTGGACTTTGATGATTCATCATTACAATATCTCAGGAAGAAGAGCTTTTTTAAGACTTTACCTGGAATTGACAGGGATAGGTATGTCGGTTGGGTAAATCATGTATTGCAATTGCATCAAGCTTATACCATAGATGGATTTAAAGTTTGTTTTCCTCTAAAAGAGGAGTGTAACAAATTGGATATTGACAATTGGATACTTTTTTCACTGAGAAAGAAAGTGAAGAGGCTTTCATTGGATTTCGACCCTATTATTACAGGCTCGGCTAGGGGACATTACACTCTTCCTGCTCAAATTCCTCATGGTTATAGCCTCAATTTCCTAACAAACCTCTCTTTGAGTTATGTGGAAGTGACCGGAAAAGTTCTTACTTATGTTTTATCTAATTGTCCATATATTGAAGCACTACATGTGGAAGCCTCAAATTCTTTGGTGAAATTAAAGTCTTCTAGGCCTTTGCTCAAGCTAAAGCATCTAGAGATATTACGCTGCTTCTCTCTCAAAACGATTGAGATTTCCGCCATAAATCTTTTTTCATTCAAATATTTTGGGGATAAGATAAGGCTACGTCTAGGGGATGTTCCCAATCTTGTTGATGTTTCTATGGATGGTTTGTATGCTTTTGATTTTGTGAAGAAATGTTGCCCGATTTCAAGTTATCTCTCTCAGCTGCAGACAATTGTACTAAAGGTGTATGTTGAGGTTAGTGATAAAAACACTTATACACAAACACTCTCATGATTGTTAACTCCATTGTGCTTTTTTTTCTTCTTTTTTTTCCTAAACATCAATGTTTGTTTATATGAATGTTCTCATTTTTCTTGGTTTAATTTTTCAGGGGTTCCCCAAATTTCCAGAGTTAAGAAGCCTCAAGAAATTAACATTGATTGTAACTTCATATCGTGCCCACAGTCTCCTTTGTTGCACTTCCGTGCTGAAGGCATCTCCCATTTTGCAAAAATTTACACTCGAGGTAAATATTATTATTACTTTATTGTTTATAATTTTAGAGTTATGGACTTTATTGTTTGGAGATTTTTTAAAATTTATTTTCACTTGAGCTTAGCACTTAGCTGTCTTTTCCTTCACATTTTGTAATGCATATTAGCTGGATTGTTTTTGTAGTTGGACAAGCTATTAGATAGTAAATAACTTCCAATTAATAAAAAGTTTGGCATGCGTGTAAAAAAATAAGTATGATGGATCTTTAAAATACTAATTGGTGTAACTTAACCAAAGAGTCCAGCGGTAGCTTGATACAGATCTTATATGTGTGCGTGTGTGTTCTTCCACCCTTCTTGTGTGCATTGTGATGCATCTGTCCCTTGTAGTTTATGAGTGTTCACTGCAAATAAAATCAGTCCATTATTTATGGGTTAGAATTCAGTATAAAAGATAATCATGATAACCCTGTTTTACCTGTATAAAATAATAAAAAAAAAAAACCATGATAAGCCTATTTCATGTGCTGTTTTGTTTTCAGTTTTTTTTTTTTTTTTTTTTTTTTTTTTTTGTTAAGTGGAATGTCATAGTCGTGGATGCTTGTGGATTAGGAAAGCTACTTTTGTCCATATGAGTAGCTCTAGCACTTGGCTCTCCAAATGGAAGCTACAACTGGTTGGCTTCTTAGACATTGGTAGAATGGGTTTTATTGGTCTTGTAGTATGCTTTAGTTTTCCTAATGTTATGATTATGTTCTAAAATTCTTTTGGAAATAAGCCCATTTCAAGCGTTACAGAACCTACAACAGTCAGCACAGGAGACAACCTACTATTTTTTTTTTTTTTTTAATAAGTCAGAGACAACCTACTTCTATTCAACAAACAAGGAAAAATAATAAAATAGAGGACCTATAACATATGCCAAAGTCATTATTTCTCTGCTGCTTTTAGTTATTGGTGATAACATTGTTAATTGTGTTGCTATACCTATATTCCAGTAGTTTTTTGAACATTCTATCTTTTAACTTAGCATAACGCTGCTATTTCTTCTTTGTGACAGATGATAGGGCTAAATAATGACCTTGGAAAAATTGAGGCACAGAAGGCTAAATGTCCACACCAATGCCTCAAGGTGCTTGAATTGATTGGTTTTGTTGGTGGTACACATGACATGGAGCTTGCCCTAGATGTACTCAACAATGCTGTGTCACTGGAGACGATAATTATTGACACACGGTTACCTTTTGTGGAGAATACTAGGGATCCTATGACGAAATTAGCCGCTTTAACTCGTGCCAGGCAACTCGAAACAACATTACCACCAAGGATTAAAATGGTGATAGTGTAAAAGTATTGTGAAATGTAAACCTTAATGTATTCATGGAGTGAGCTTAGCTTCAACTTTGCAAGAATGAAGCACATAAGTTTATTTAAGTTTATCATTGAATGTAGTGATTGACAATAGGTATATCTCATGCTTTTAGGGGAAAAAGTATGTCTCATGCAGCTTACTGTAGTTCTGGCTACAATGGTGTGTTGAGGGTGCAGCTTGCACATTTATGATGAATGTATCTGTTATTGTATTTTCTTTTCGTGTGTTACTGTTACCAAAAAGCTTTAATTATTTGCTTTTTACTTTTTTAAGGATAAAGAATGTGTTTACTGTTTAGTTAACTCGTCGAAAATATTTTAATGCCAATGGGTTTTAATTCAACAATAGGAGTGTTATCAGTTATCACTTTATCACTGTTATGTTATCCCATAATGTGTTTAAATGTGTGAGCAAACCTATATTAAGGTCAAAAACCTATAACAAGGCCCATTTGGTCTTGGAGGTGCAGTAAAGATCTGTTTTGGGAATGATTGATGAACACAAACAAAGTTTATTTGTCAATTGATGCCATTGATTACTAATGATGCCATTGATTATTTCATTTAAAGAATTGAAGATATGTTCAAGAGTGTTCAAGGATAAAGCTTGATGTTTATAAATTAAAGTTTGATATTCAGACGGGATTTCACCATCTTTAGTCTTTACCAAATAGATGAGGTTGGATTGGAAGTATTGAGAAAGACAAAAACAAAATTTTCTAGTAGAGATGCCAAGACAGAATAACTCTTTTTTTTGGTTATCTTAGTCTGGTGGTTGTCTTAAAATTGAATTTCTATAATTTTATTTGGGACTGTCCCTTCTAATTTAGGTCCATCCTTTATAATGTAAGTTTATTTGTCAATTCTTGGGACCTTCAAGATCCAAAACTGCAGACTAATAAAATAAGGCCATCAGAACAACAAACTACACCGCATGCAAGGAATCCCACTACAACCGATTAAAGATTGGTTTGATGGGAAATTCGAATGGATGGTTCACAATAATATTCCAAGTTAAAATACAACATTAAATTTTCCAAGTTAAAAATTAAATTACCATGGAATTCAAGCTTGATCCAACTTAATGAAATTTGAACACAAATTTGGGGTTTCAAACATTATATCCTCTATTCATTTCAACCGAATCAGTTGTAGAATTGCTTAGAACAGCCCTCTAAGCATAGGAATTTACACAATTCATAGTAGATTTAACTAAAAACCCCACAAAAAAAAAAATCAATTTCCCCTTTTCTCCTATTTCAAAGTCATAGTAAAACTAACTACTAAAAACACACAAAAAAATCAATTTCCCCTGAACTTGCCCTTAGGAGAGTTGGTCTGAAGATGAATCAGAGTAGCTCTTTCCTTGATCATCAGACTCGCATAGAAGAAGAACACCCTCTGTCAAAGGAAAGATAGCATGAATGACCTCCAAGGAAAGGAAGTCATCTATGTCACCAATAGGCACCACCGTCCCTGGCACATTTAGCGACCGATAGAGTGAAATGGCAAACAAGCAAATGCTTGCCACCTGCCAATTAAGCCCTTCCTCTGCCAAGAAATATTCTCTCTCCACGTTGTACAGAGTAGCCCTTCTCTTTTCCATCCAACCTCTGTTCTTTGCTCTAGACTTCTTCATCACAGCTGTAGTGTCCAGCCCATTTTTCACCATCAATTTCTTTGACACATTCAATCCAGCAGGTAAATTCAGTTTGGCTTTCGCCAATTTCTTCTTGGCTCTGTTCCAGTCAGCAAAATTGTATCGCAGGAACTTGATCCACAGCTTGAGCTCTTCATACTCTCTATTGCGATAATAACTTGCCAACATCACCTCCTGTCGATCAAACCATATAGGCAGTGGTCCGATGCCACACGCTGAAAATAAACACAACATTCAACATTCCAGAGACACAACAATTAATAGAAACTGAAATTCAACGCAATTGCAATTCTAATTTATTATAGAAACTGAAATTACAAGAAAGAAAAACAAAAAAATAGAAATTACCCTCGGAGATCTTGCGATGGAGCTCATCCCGAATTCTCTTCACTTGCTTCGTCACAGACTCTTGGTTTGGAAGGAGAAATTCAGAAAGGTTAATGGCACGACTTTTCACCAATTCGCAAAGCTTTTTTGCTTCGGGAATCGCCATGAGTGTGAATGTGGGTAGGTTTTTTTCTGCTTTGGAAATTGGGAATTCCAGAGGGAAATGAATGAAGAAACAGAGTATGAGCCTGAGTTGAGTCTCTGTGAGGCGGGAATTTAAAGCGGGTAGCGGCAAATTCATATAAACCGTTGGATGATTTAAAACCATTCGTGTCCGTTGATTTTTTACTACGATCCGTGTGAATAAAGATTTTTTTTATTGATCCGCATAATCAAAAATCAACTTATAACTATCTGCCACGTGTTCTCTACAAATTGTAACTCACTCGTTAACGTTGAAACTCTCTACAACTTATATACTTTCAATATAAAAATATAAAGATATATTTATGTTTGCTTGAGATTTAATATTTCTTGTTTGCCTTGTCAAAATTTTGATATAAAAAATATAAAGATATATAATTGGATTATTTTAGTTAATTTTTCTATTTGTACTAACCAAAAATATTTATTTATATTTTAAATAATTATTAAATTAATTATGATGTCATTAAGGTTCAACCTTTATTCGATTTCGATCCGACCTCAAAAACTTTGAATATTTTCTTTTTATATATGAGGAGCTCTTTTTATTTTGAAGTAAAATATTTTCCGAAAAATGTTTTCCCATTTCATGTGCTTGTTTGTATGTAAAATATGGTCAAACTTGTAAAATATTTTCCGTTAACTATAAAATCCTTTATAAAAAGTCATAAAACATTTTACCTTAAAAATTTGGGTAAAATATTTTAATTTTAAATGTATTTATATATTTGCATAGGTTACATGCAAGTAATAAATAATAAAGGAGATCCATGACTATTAAACGATGCTTAGAAATTAGAATACAAATCAAAAATAAAAATATTTATTAATTTTCAAATGCACTATTATTATTCCGAGCATGAATGCACTATTTCTTTTGTAAAATGGTATTTAATATCTCTTATTTTCATGTCCCGACCATGTTCTAGAATATATATATATATATTAAATAACATGACCGAGACACGCATGCAGAAGTGTTCCATGAGTATCAAGTGTTCGACATGGAAATGAAGTGTCTGTGTTTCTTAGAATTTTTCACTCTTCGAGTAATTTTACTGTTTTTATATGTTTTTACTAAGTTTATGATCCTTGTAGGGACACGATTTTCAGCCCAGACCCAAAATGTAAGGGATACTGGCCCAGTGAACCCAACATAATAAATTTGTAGAGAGTAGGTAGAAGAAGTAGGCTTTAGTAAATGGGATAACAGTTATAATGAGTTTCCAAGACAATCAAACAGAAACGAACCAAGTTTGTACAAGAGAGTTTGTTCTTGGCACAATCCGAGGAGCTCTGTTCCGGTATATATTGGATAATAATGGTTACAGGAGTTGTTGAGATTGCTACAATGCTTTCTCTTCTCCTTTTTCTCTCTCCGATCCTTGGGGTCTCTACCCTTATTTATACTACATATCTTCCTTCATCTCTACCCTACACGTGGATATTTGATGGTTTATGCTGATACTTGTCCCATCAGCCCCCTCTAGAAGTCTTCTGGGGTGGTTGTAAGGATGCAATAATACTGTGCAGAGGTCACTTCCTCATTAATGCAGCCAAGGAGTTAGCTGGGGTGCATTCAATGCGGTGATAGTAGCTTTTCTCAAGATATTTTGGGATTCTTCTCTGTCTTTTGTTCCTGCAATGCTTATCCATATTTCCAGAACTTCATGGATCGCACCTCTAGATGGCAGGCATCCTTTACGGATCTCTGCCTTGGCTAGCCGAGGACAAATTCATCCTCGGCACAAACTCCTAGAAGGCTAGGCCATTATGTTCAATATTGTCTTCCTTATCCACTAGCATGGGTTTCCTTGGCTATACTTACCCATCCTTGGACGACCCTTTATCCTCAGCTTGGGCCTTAAGCCCAAAACCCAATTGTATAATCTGGGCCCATGACCCCACAATAGCCCCTCAAAATTCTGGTTTTTTCCTCTCATCCGAGGAAAAAGGTGGGGTTTTGAATTCTTAAGAGTTAATTCTGCTTTGATCCTTTGATTTACACCCGGCGGAGTGCCGTTTCACGCGCTCCATATTTGTACTGTAAATTGCTCCTTTCAAAGCTACCAATCTGAGGAGTTAGTTATAATTTTGAGTCTGTCTTGACACTTATAGAAAGATGCCATGTGTGTTAATTTTCCCAAAGCATATGGTTCGAGGACTCATGCATAACTAAGGTTTTGCTTAACACTTAGCAGGAGATCCGAGGAGATCCGACATAGCTATGGTTTTTCTTAGCAGGAGGTTTGAGGGACTCGACATAGCTAAGGTTCCGTATAACTCTTAGTAGAAGATTCGAAGGGATCCGACATAGCTAAGGTTCTTCTTAGCAGGAAGTCTGAGGGACCCGACGTAGCTAAGGCTCTTCTTAGCAAGAGGTCTGAGGGACCCGACATAGCTAAGGCTCCGTATAATGCTTAGCAGGAGATCCGAGGGGATCCGACATAGCTAAGTTTCTTCTTAGCAGGAGGTCTAAGGGACCCGACGTAGTTAAGGCTCTTCTTAACAGGAGGTCTGAGGGACCCGACATAGCTAAGGCTCCGTAAAACGCTTAGCAGGAGATCCGAGGGGATTTGACATAGCTAAGGTTCTTTTTAGTAGGAGGTCTGAGGGACTCGACATAGCTAAGGCTCTGTATAACGCTTAGCAGAAGATCCAAGGGGATTTGACATAGCTAAGGTTCTTCTTAGTAGGAGGTCTGAGGGACTCGACATAGCTAAGGCTCTGTATAACGCTTAGCAGGAGATCCGAGGGGATCCGACATAGCTAAGGTTCTTCTTAGCATGAGGTCTGAGGGACCCAACATAGCTAAAGCTCTGTATAATGCTTAGCAGGAGATCCAAGGGGATCCGACATAGCTAAGGTTCTTCTTAGCAGGAGGTTTGAGAGACCCTACATAGCTAAGGCTTTGTATAACGCTTAGTAAGAGATCCGAGGGGATCCGACATAGCTAAGGTTCTTCTTAGTAGAAGGTCTGAGGGACCCGACATAGCTAAGGCTCCGTATAACGCTTAACGGGAGATCCGAAGGGATCTGACATAGCTAAGGTTCTTCTTAGCAGCTTCAGTGCATGTTAATTTCCCCAAAGCAAGAGGTCCAAGGACCCGACATAGCTAAGATTCTGTTTAACCGCTTCTCCATCCATGCTTTGACTCTCGGCTTCTTTCTCCAATGGGAATTCAGCGTACTGGGCTACTAGACCCGCGAGAACTAGCCCCTTGACAAGTGTACAGAGAATATACTTGGCGTCAGAAGCCCCTAGAACTGCGCCCCATTTAGCAATCCTCCCCGCGTAATCAGTACTTCAAAGTGCAAACCTGAGCGAGAGCTGAGTTATGACAATAACTGTGTGTTCTTGGAAATAATGGGGAAGCTTTCGTGTGGCATGCACCACCGCCAAAATGGTCTTCTCGAGGGACTCTTGCTGATAAGAGCTTGATCCCACCATGATTAACCATTGCATTCACCAACGCATAAGCTCTCCCCACAGACAGCGCCAATTGTAGGGACACGATTTTCAGCCTAGGCCCAAAATGTATGGGATACTGGCCTAGTGAACCCAATACAATAAATTTGTAGAGAGTGGGTAGAATAACTAGATTTTAGTGAATGGGATAATAGTTATAATAAGTTTCCAAGACAATCAAACAGAAACAAACCAAGTTTGTACAAGAGAGTTTGTTCTCAGCACAATCCGAGGAGCTCTGTTCCGATATATATTGGATAATAATGGTTACAGGAGTTGTTGAGATTGTTACAGTGCTTTCTCTTCTCCTTTTTCTCTCTCCGATCCTTGGGGTCTTTACCCTTATTTATACTACATATCTTCCTTCATCTCTACCTTACACGTGGATAGTTGATGGTTTATGCTGATACTTGTCCCATCAACCCCCTCTAGTAGTCTTCTGGGGTGGTTGTAAGGATGCAATAATACTATACAGAGGTCACTTCCTCATCAATGCGGTCAGGGAGTTAGCTGGGGTGCATTCAATGCGGTGATAGCAGCTTTTCCCAAGATATTTTGGGATTTTTCTCTGTCTTTTGTTCCTACAATGTTTATCCATATTTTTAGAACTTCATGGATCGCACCTCTAGATGGCAGGCATCCTTTATGGATCTCTACCTTGGCTAGCCGAGAAAAAATTCATCCTCAGCACAAACTCCTAGGCCATTATGTTCAATATTGTCTTCCTTATCCTTATCCACTAGCATGGGTTTCCTTGGCTATACTTACCCATCCTCGAACGGTCCCTTATCCTCGGCTTGGGCCTTAAGCCCAAAACTCAATTGTATGATCTGGGCCCATGACCCCACAATCCTAATTTAAATAAAATTAAAAATTAGAAAAAGAAAAAAAAAAAGAGAAATAGGTAAATTGTAAAATACACCTTGAAATTCAGGATTGCTTGAATTTTACATAAAATTGAAATTTATACTAATTTTACTTTCCATTAGCAAAAGGAGCCCTTCATTAGGCGACTCACACGTGGCCCTTAAGTGACATGCTAGTAAGCCTAATACGACACCGTTTTACACAAGGTAGAATTCCACTAGACCAGGCCCACTGAACGATGCCGTTTTGGCCTGAAATCAAAACCCAAAAGTCAAAACAAAGATGTGCAACGATGCCGTTTCACCAGAACTCAAAATCCCATTCCAAAATAACATCAATACCAAGAGTCCCAGACAGCTCCACCGTCGACGGCTCCACCTCGACCAGATCAGGTCCAAGGCGACGGCGACGGCGACTGTGAATTTCTTTGGTCTTTCTCTCTAACTGTTCTCTCTCTCTCTCTCTCTCTCTCTCTCTCTTGCTTTTGCATAATTGCCATGGCTGGATTTGTTATGATTTTTGTGTTTTCATTCATTTAACGAAAATGGGTTTTTCTTTTCTGGTCTCCAATCCTTTTATATTGTCCAAATTTCGGTTTTTCTTTTTCTGGGTAAAAAATATCAGTCTTTATCTGCTACATGTTTGACAAAATGCCTCAGAGAGTTGAGTTTGTTACATGTTTTGCTATATAGTTGACTAATTGAGTTTATGTTAAATGTCAGGTCCAACATGGTTTAGAATTTATATTTGTGTAGTCCCCTTTGAAAATTTTGTTAGAATGGAGAGAATTGTTTGGTTTTCATTTTGCAAGAGAAAAATAAAAATGGGTATTGGAGTTTATTGACAACTTATACTTGTTTTCTAGGTAATGGTTATTGTTAGTTTCAGAACCAGTCATGTATATGAAAATCTAATCTAAGCAATTCAAACTCATTTTTGAATTAAAAAAAGAAAAAATAGAAGCAAGCTCCTGTACTACTCTGCTATTTTTACAAGCTTCTTCATGGTCTCATAGTTGATGGTTAAACTCATTGTGTAATGTGTACCTCTTTGAGTAGCTAACATATATTTATATTATCATGGTCTGAAATCTTCAGTGTGATGAAAACGAACAATTTCGACATGGATCGGTTAAGTGAATTGCCGGATGATATTCTTGTTCCAATTCTGTCAGTGTTGACATTGAAAGAAGCAGGGAGGACAAGTGTTTTATCTAAAAGGTGGAGATATCTGTGGACATTTACGACTGGTAGCTTGGACTTTGATGGGGAGGGATTGGTTAAAACGTCTTTAAAATTTAGAAGGCGTAGCTTTGTTAAAATGGTGAACCGCGTATTGAAATTGCATCAAGGTCATACTATAGATGAGTTTAGAGTTTGTTTTGATGTGAATGGAATGAAATTCAAGTCTGAAATTGACAATTGGATAAGCTTTTCATTGAGAAAGAAAGTTAAAAGGCTTTTGTTGGAGTTCAAACCTATTATGTCAGACTTTCGTTATACTCTTACTATGAAATTTCTTCATGAAAGCTCTTCAAATCTATTATGTGGGGATTTCCTAACAGACCTCTGTTTGAGCAACGTGGAAGTGACCGGAGAAGTTCTTGACTGTGTTTTATCTAATTGTCCATCTATCGAAGTGCTACGTGTGGAAGGCTCACAATCTCTGGTGGAGCTTAAGCCTTCTTGCCCTTTGCTCAAGTTAAAGCATTTAATGATATTGTGCTGCAGCTTTCTTAGAATTGTCGAAATTTCTGCTATAAATCTTGTGTCATTCAAATATTGTGGGAAGGCAACAAGGATGCTTCTAGGGGATGTTCCTAATCTTGTTGAGATGTATTTGTCATTTCAATATTCTGACATTCTAGTTGACAATCGAATCCTGCCTTCACATTATTTCCCTCAACTGGAGACAGTTATAAATAATCTTCTGGAGATATCTTTGTCATTTCAGTATTCTGACATGCTAGACAATATTATCCTGAATTCATGTTATTTCTCTCTACTGGAGACACTTGTTCTAGAATTACCTACTATGGTAAGTGATAAAAACACTTTCATGTTTGCTAATCCCATTGTGTTTTCCCCCTAATTTTAAGGTTCTTTATGTGGTTCACATGTTCAGAAATTTATTCACCTCCCCAAATTTTCCGAATTAAGAAATCTCAAGCAAGTGAAATTGGTTTTCTATGCAATTCAGGTTGACAGCCTCCATTTTTGCTCTTCCTTGCTGAATGCCTCCCCTGTATTGCACAAATTTACAATCAAGGTAAAGATGGTTACTTCAGACGTTAATTTTAAAGTTGTGGGATTTATTGTTGAAACATTTTATAATGCACATTTTCACTTAGCCTTAGCTTTAACACTGACTACAGTTTATATTATGCATGTGCATTATATAACCACATTTGCTTTGTTATCAACTGCCTATAATTCCCACATGATTGTTTGTTGTTGTGTCTAATATTCTGAAAAATGTACAACAAAAGTTATTCCTAAACTCTGTTTTCAAACTCCTTTTTTGTTTCCTTGTACAGCCCTTACCAGGCAGTTTTTATTGTGTTCTTTACTGTCTAGAGAGGCTATCTATTTGGTTCAAGTTACACATGGTTTAGATTTTATCGATGTTTAATCACTGAATAACTTTTTTATTGGATGAATTTTTTTTTGGCCAATCCACCGTTAGATTCTTTGATTATGTCCTCCATGTTTGCAAATATCAAAGTTATTAGAGTTCAATCACTATATTATACAAAGGAATGTTCAAATTTTATGTTTTATGTTCTTTAAAATTATACACATAGCATGTGTTTATGGATTAGATAATAAATAACATTTACTTAACATGAAATTTGGCTTGTGTAACATTACCAAAGAGTTACTCTATGGTCAATGTGTGACTTGGCTAACCCTATATACATGTGTGTGGATGTTCCCCCCTTATTGTGTTGTGATGTCTGTGAATTAAATTAGTCCATAGTGCACTTGCTAGTTGTGGATCATTCTCTCTATCTCAAGAATTATAATTTTCTGAGTGTTTTCTGCTAACAAAATGAGTCCATTCTTTAGTAGATAGAATTTTGTATAAATAATAAACATGATAAGCTTATTTCAAGTGCTAATTGTTATTAGTTTTTTTTTTTTTTTTGGTAAATGTTGTTTGGTTGAATATGGTATAATAGTAGATGCCCCTAGATTAGGAAAACTACTTTTGTTCATAAGAATAGATCTCAGTGCTCGTCTTTCCAGATGTAAGATTAAACTGTTTGTCTTAGTATGCTTATATTTTCCTTCTATTGTAATGATATTCCAAAGTTCATTTTGAAATAAGCTGATTACAAGCCTTTGAACCTAAAGCGGTCTCAATTGACACAGGAGATTATCTACTTCTTTTGACTAGCATAACACCTTTACTTCTTCCCTGTGACAGTTGATAGGGCTTGAGGATGTACCTGCGGAAGGAAACAGAACGGTGACGAGGGATGAATATCCACACCAATGCCTCAAGGTGTTTGAATTGATTGGTTTTGTTGGTTGTGCAATTGACATGGAGCTTGCCATGTACATAATCAACAATGTTGTGTCGTTGGAGAAGATTATTATTGATACACGAAGTCTAGATGTGGAGGAAATGCTACTCGATTCTAGGGATCATGAGAAGAATTTAGCAGCTATTGCTTGTGCGAGGCAACTAGAAACAAGATTACCTCTAGGGGTGGAATTGGTGATATTGTCATAGTTTTGTAAAATAACCTTTTTAGTGACTAATAAGTGAGCTTAGGGAAAAAATGAGTTTAAGTTCAACTTGGTAAGGTTAATCACATTAATGTATTGGTGGTGCATATCATGCTGTGCATTTTGGTTTTGGTGGTATGTGTTATTTTGCACTTCTGTGAATGTGATGAGATTATAGATATGCAAAGCAAATTGATATTGAAGAATTAGTAAAAAAAACCAAATGCCAGAGAATGTTTCTCATATATCCAGGATGAGATTATAGACTACAAATTTATGTAAATGTGTCTTTAAGTTGCTACAACTAAGCCTTAAGTGTAGGTTCAGATTAAATGGCAGTAAGTATAAGTTGGATGAAGCAAATGAAGTAGTTTATAAATGATGTCTTGAAGTCGAACGCATGACCTATAAGTTATCAATAAGTCTAGAGGCAAAACAGATTTCACAAGACCTGCAAGAATGCCATTATACTTTCTGTCTATGAGGAAGGAAAATTCCATGAAACCAAAAAAAGAAAAAAGGAAAAAAGTGCAGAACTACATCTACACATACACAGTAAAACACTAGCTAGCTACAGAATTGTTTCACAATACAATGTGCAAGAACTGAATCATAAAGTTTTAATCCCAACCTCATAATAGCAAATATTCAACCGCACAATGAGAACTAGAGAACCAAAAATATATTTACTTGCATTGATTAGACAAGTCATCTCACTCTCATCCTAATCAACTCTCTCTGATTAGCACTCCCTGCAACAAAGATGAGCTTTATGACTCAAAAGTAATATGAGTTTTTAGTGCAACCTATTTGGACTAAAGTCTAAAGGATCCACTCCTAGTTGCAGGGACGAAGTGAAAAACCTTCCTTTGGGGGGGCCTATCTTAGGAGTTGGGTCATTGGGATACACATACAATGTGATGAGGGTGAAAACGACATGCTTAGGTTGCAAAAAAAGTCATTGGGATTTTTTGTTTTATTGGTTCAATTGCATAAGTGATCAAATTAAACAGCCAAAACTTTTCAAGTATCAATTCACTAGATTACCTATACCTTCATTTTGAACCAGGATTTTACAAGCTCCTTTTCCCTAACAATATTTTGAAAAATTTTGGTTTGAAATCCTAAAAAATGATGCTGATAATGGAAATTAGAAGCAATATACTACCACAGTTCATTCAAGATTTGGACACAAAATCACTGCAAGATCTATGATTGTCAAACTTAATTCAAAAAATAATGTCCAAGCAGAAGGAATATTCCACTCGCCAGAAGTTCATTGGCTCACTAATTCAAATAATTCCCTCCATGTGCATGTGGATCCCTCCTAGTCAATAATATATTGGTTGATCCAGTATCCCAATGACCCAACTCCTAAACCAAATTATTAAGGTATAATCTAGATTTAATAACCATGTTTGTATGCTTTTCTTATTTCTTAATAAACACTAGAAAATATAAAAAATGATGTCCAAGTAGAAGGAATATTCCACTTGTCAAAAGTCCATTGACTCACTAATCCAAATAACTCCCTCCATGTGCATGTGGACCCCTCTTGACCAATGATATACTAGTTGAACCAATATCCCAATGACCCAACTCCTAAACTAAATTATTAAGGTATAATCTAGATTTAATAATCATATTATGTATGCTTTTCTTATTTCTTAATAAACACTAGAAAATATAAAATAAAGGATGCCATATAATTGCAGCCAAATATTCTCTAAATTATAAATATACTTAGCAAAAATAAAAAAATCTTTGCTAAATAAAATCTTATTACATATCTTAAAATTCTATGTACAAAATCATATCTCAAATTCGAAAGTCATATTCTATGCATATTAAATATCTTACTAGCTGCTTTAATTTTATGAATTACAATATGAGCTAAGACTTAAAACTCTATCTTATCCTCAAGAAAATAAAAAAATAACACCATACCTTGATTTAAAAGTACAATGTCAATCTCATTATACTCTTCATTCTAAAAATAAATCAATAATGTAATGGGCCTATAAGGATAGTTTTGTTCAAAATTAAAAAACTTGTGGGTGAAAATGACATGACCCGGTTGCAAAAAAACTCACTGGGTTTTAGTATTTTACTAACTCATTTACATAAGTAGTCAAATTAAACAACATCGATTTAGGTACTAGGTTGATCGTTTCTCAAAAAAATAAAAATTATTAAGTTCATCGATTCAAATTTTACTAATTATGATTCGTAAATATGACACCAAATTTTTATACATACAATTCAATTAAATAATTAATTATTGAAAATGTGTATTAAGCTCATAATATTAATATTTATTATTGATAAACAAGATCAAAATATTATTCTTCAGAAAAAATAAAAATAGAGAATAAAATTTTTATTTTATTAGTATAAATCTCTACTCTATGATGCTGACATGGGCTTGCCACCTTATGTACACAATAATGATTAAGAACAGGACATCTCTCCCTATCGCAAACCCTAATTCCATCAATTTATCATACACAATCTAATTCGATCAATATGTAAGTATTAAGATTACTTAATTCTCACACGCTTTTTTTATTTATTTAATTTTGTGTGTTAATATTCTGTTTGGTTGCTGAGAAAATTGAAGGAATACGAGGAAAAAAAAGAAGAGCTCATCAATTAAACCAGAGGATACGTTGATGATAGAGCTCTCTGTGTGAGATTTTTTTTTTTTTTGAATTTGATGATGATGGAGATGAATTTTTTTCACAGGTCACAGGAGGTGATAGCGAGGGAAGCGATAAAGCACGCATTGAAGGCTCTGCGGAAGCGGCATTTGCTTGAAGAAGGTGCTCATGCTCCGGCTTTCATCGCGATTTCTAGGCCGATCGCTTCTCAGGTACTCTTATCTCTTGCAAAATTGGTGATTTTTTGGAATTCTGATTTTGTGCTGCTTGTGAACTTTCAAATTGTTGAAAAATGCACTCCAAGTGTTTGTTGAATTGCTAATTAGGGAAAGATAGGATATGTCGATTGTGAAACGCAATGTTAGGCGATCTTAGGTGATATAAACTGCTTAGCTCGTCAAGGGTGAATGCCCCTGGACTACCTGGCCACTGGTCTGGCGAGTGGGGTTAGTTGTCTGTAGGTTTTACTGGCTAGAGGCAAGTCCAAAGGATTCTAAAAAATTGTTCGAATTGCTTTTATTTACAGTCCTAATGTTTTGGGTCGTTGCAACTCACAATGTTACTTTGATGATGGCGCATAAGTTAGTAAGCATAGAAGTTGTTTTCCAATGAAGAAATAAGTTTGTGAATTGCTTGGCTCCACCATAGGCACTATGACATGGCCTAGATGTAGTTTATACCTGATAATAAGTGACCATATTGGGATTGGGTGTGTTTACCCTCCATGGAGGAATTTGGTGCAGCTAGAAATGAATACTTGCCATTATTTTTCTGTGCTCTTGATTTCTATGCAACTTTACATTGCAACTTTATATTGTTTTGGTAATTTTGAATGTTGTGAGTGAGATCCTTGGTGCGTGTTTGTTAAGGGTTCAGAATGGAAAGAGAAAGCAGAAAATTTGGAGTTGGAACTTCAGCAATGTTACAAAGCTCAATCTCGATTGTCTGAGCAACTTGTGGTGGAGGTTGCTGAGTCCAGAGCTTCAAAAGCATCGCTTCAAGAGAAAGAAGAAGGAATCACTAATCTGCAGACAGAGTTGACCCAAACAAGGTTACCTTTTGCACATGTTTTAATGCACTAGACAGATAGTTTGAAATTTTCAGGCTTTTGTGGGAATGGATGATTCCAACTCAGGTATTTGCTGCAGGGATGAATGCTCTCAATTACAGGCAGACCTAGAAGAAAAAATTAAAGCTTTAGAATTGCTTGTGAGTGAGAACCATCAACTTAAAGCAGAACTGGAAGAGATGACTAATAAAGCTAAGAATGCTGAGGCTGAAAATAAGATGTTAGTTGATCGCTGGATGCTGCAGAAGATGAAGGATGCAGAACGACTCAATGAGGTACATCATATTTTTTCCATAATTTGAATCAAAGCATTTAATTGGGTATAAGAATATAGTGTCAAAATTTTTTTTCCCAGTTTTTTTGGAATCTTCTGGTATTAAGAGTAGCACTCCAACAGAAGATTGATTGGGATTTAGAAGGATTGCCTGTGGAAGTGTTTCTTTTTTTTTTTTTTTTTTTTAATATTTGTGTGTGTGAGTTATGCCACTACTTGTAGGAAACTCCATCAAACTGTTATTAGTTTTTTTTTTTGATAAGTAATAAAAAATCATTGATATCAAAAATCAAACTGTTATTAGTTGGAACGTTATATAATTTATTTATACAAATACCTTTGTGTTTACCAATCAAAAAATACTACTGTGTTTGCTTGTACATTTCTGTCATAGCTTGTGAGTGTCTAGGAATCACTAATACCCCCTACTAAAATGAGATTTGTTCAAGTTACATATAGGGGTCCTCTTTCTTATGGATGATTTAGAAAAACCTAACTGCAGGAAGAACAGTTCCTGCACAAACCAGAATATAGTGTTTTTGGAGAACTATGCAAAAACATGTATGTTGAATGTTTAGTGCATTCAATTTGTGGGTAAGATAACTGAAACCTTAATATAAGATGTATTAAATGTTGCCAAGAGCTTTGTAGCTCAGTGGCAATTATTGTTCTCCTTTTTGAGGAGAATCAGGGTTCAACCCCTCCTCCACTTATCGTAACAATCAAATTATAAAAAATAAAAAATAAAAATTACCAAAAGTTATTTTATTGAGGTGTGAGATTGATTGTGTTAAGATAATTGTGGTCCTTGTGGATATTTCTCAAGCTTCACAATGAAGATGTAATTGCCTTTCTCTTGTCATGTGTTTTAGAGGAACATAATCATATCATTTTGTGGGTGCTGCATGATTTAAAAGACATAACCTTCTTCCCAGAAAAGAATATATATGAAAAGCCAATGAACTTTGGCTCAAATGGCACCTCCTTTCCTTGTAGGAGCAAGGTGGAGGGTGTAATTGTAGGTTCAAAACCCACCAAGAGCGTGTGTAACTTACCAATTAAAAACCAAAAGAATGATATATATATACATGCAAGACTGCAAGAGGTTTAGTGAGAATTGGGAAATTTTATGTACTTCCTTTCAGTTTTGGACAAGGGGAGATTTTCTTTTCTTGTTGCTTGTTTTCTGTTTATAACTAAATTTTGGTTTACCTATTTCTTGGTCTCCTGTTATCTTCTTTGTGGGTTCAATTGTATATATTTTGTTACACTTTACATGAGGCTTGCCCTTTAAAAACCACATATTATATATCATAGATGAACACATTTTATAAAGACCGCATATTGGAGCAATTCTATGTAAGCTTCTGATTTGACATATAATATATAGAAACAGATTAATCAGCGGAAGGTTTTGATCTGTTTCCCTTGATTGTAAATGAGTCTTGGTTTATTTATTGCAATCCTGTTATTCATAGTGTATATCTGAATAACCTTAGTTTTCTATGATCTACTAGGCAAATGCAATTTATGAAGAAATGGTTGATCGGCTCAAAGCTAGTGGTTTAGAAAAACTTGCTCAACAACAAGTAGATGGTGTGGTCCGTCGAAATGAAGATGGTGCTGAATTTTTTATGGAGTCAACCATTCCCTCTATATGCAAGCACAGGATCAATGCCCATGAAGGTGGCTGTGCTTCCATATTGTTTGAGTACAATTCTGGCAAGTTGGTCAGTGGAGGGCAGGACAGGACAATCAAGATGTGGGATACAAACACAGGATCACTAAGCCATACTCTCTATGGTTGCCTTGGCTCTGTTCTTGATCTTACCATTACCCATGACAATAGATCTGTCATAGCAGCAAGCAGTTCGAACAACTTGTATGTATGGGATGTCAACTCAGGTCGGGTCCGCCATACTCTCACTGGCCATACTGATAAAGTTTGTGCTGTAGATGTAAGCAAAGTTTCGAGTCGTCATGTTTTGAGTGCAGCTTATGATCGTACCATAAAAGTTTGGGACTTGAATAAAGGTTACTGCATTAACACAATCATTTGTCACAGCAATTGCAATGCTCTTAGCTTCAGCATGGATGGACTAACCATTTGTTCTGGTCACGTTGATGGGAATCTTCGATTATGGGATATTCAGACAGGAAAGCTACTTAGTGAAGTTGCTGCACATTCACTTGCTGTAACATCTATATCTCTGTCTCGGAACGGAAATGTAGTATTGACTAGTGGAAGGGACAACTTGCATAATTTGTTTGATATGCGATCTCTGGAAGTGTGTGGCACGCTTAGAGCGTCTGGAAATAGAGTGGCGTCTAATTGGAGCCGGTCCTGTATCAGTCCAGATGACAACTATGTTGCTGCTGGATCCGCTGATGGTTCTATCTCCATTTGGTCTATATCTAAAGCTGATATAGTGAGCACTCTGAGGGAACACACTTCTCCGGTGCTGTGTTGTTCTTGGAGTGGGCTTGGGAAACCTTTAGCCTCGGCAGACAGGAATGGAATTATATGTACCTGGACATGATGGGTACGCTGTCAATATTTAAATTAGTAACACGGAGACTGGTCAGTTTCAAGATGTTTAGATCTCTTATCTACATTTTCATATACTGTATATTAGTTAAAATTAGGTGTGGGATTGGTGTAGATATTGAATTTTAAAGAATTGTACATTGTGATTATCCCTCCTACAAAAAAAGAACCAAAAAAAAAAAAAAATGAAGATTGGCTAATACCTAATCACGGATTTAGAAACTTCCACTTCCAATTCTCGCAGTCTTGTACTGCTTATGTATCACTTGAATGTTGAAACCATAGTGGGTAAGCATGGTTAGAGAAGATATTTAGATCATGCAGCAATTCCCAAGTCTCAGCTGCACTTCTGCTTTTTACTGCACAATTTACATACTGACCTCCTTGCTGCAGGTGAGAATGATGATACCATAACCCCACCAGGTCCTGGGCTCCCAGCTTAACCGCCATTTAGAGTGAGTTTGGAAGTTTGGAGGGAGAGGAGTAGAGAATATGAGGGGAAAGAAGGAAGGAGGGGAGGAGAATGGTTATCATTTGAATTTATTTATTTATTTATTTTTTTTTTTTTTTTTGTGTGTGTGTGTGTGTGTGTGTGTGTGTGTGTGTGTGTGTGTGTGTGTGTGTGGATGTTTTAAGAATGTAAATGGGAAGGAGAGAAAATGATAAGATGTCATTCAAATCGATTGTTATATCCCTCTTTTATGCCATTTAACGGAATAAATATAAATTAACATCATAAGGGTAAAATTGATAATTTAAAATAAATTAATACAAGTGGGAACCCCTACTACTCTAAAATTCCTAATTTGAAGGAACTAAAAATGAGGGGTGTGGATGATAATTTAAATGGAGAGTAACATAAGAAATTCAAGATTTTTTTAGTCGTTTTAAGTCATCCAGGAGAGTTCAGAATAAACAGTTCACATTTTGGGGGAGATGAATGTCCTATTCCAAAGTAGATGGGAGGTAGGTGCCATAATTGAAAACCTTAGGAGAGGCTAATGCAATTTTTCCTATCTATATCTATAAAATATTTAAAAGTCGAAACATTGCTTTTAATATTTTTATGCTCTTATTGAGGCACATTATCGACTGCATCACCATTTTTTTTGTTATTGATTTGTTCCATTTTTTTTATAATATTAAATATATTAACCAATTGACTTAACATTTTCATTTTGGACAGTTTTTTTTAATAATATTTTGGACTGTTTTAACTTTACATTTAATTTGCATTTATACATTCATCTATTTTTAATTTAGAAAGAGTTCTTTTCACACCTTTCTTTTTATTGGTTACTCTTACTTCAATCCATTTAGTCTAGTTTGGTCTAGTCCGGTTTACTTGGTTCAATTCAGTCCACTTAGGTCCATTTCAATCCATTCACTGAGTTAATTAGTCCATTTCAGTCTAAATCAGTTCATTTCAGTCCATTTGGTCCAATCCACCTCGGTCAATTTGGTTTACTTTGGTACACTTCGGTATAATTCTGTCTACTTTTGGTTCATTTCGATGCACTTTCTTAAGAATAGGAAAATATACATTTAAGTTAAAAGTACTTGTAATGGTGGCAAAAAGAAAGGCCCAAGCCCACTAAGAACAATGGTGCCTTGTCCTACAAATCTTGCTCCAAATAATAAATTTTTAAGAGAGTGGGTCTTAAACCCAAGTGCAATATAAAGATAGGTCCAAGTCTAAGACTATTGAATTCAGAATAACAGGTAAACGAATGTAGGACAACAGTTGAGGATAATACCCTCCTCAGGCAAGTTCGAGTATAAATCTTTTATTAATAACTTAAGCTCAAATTCTCTTACAAGGTTCTCCTTAGTTCTCTCCCCAGTTTTCTCTTTCTTGGAAAATGTTCGTCTCCTTTTTCTAGGGGGTTCCCTTTCTTCAATAGTTTCTTCCCTGGCATCCTAGCCCTCCATCTGTACGTTTCAAGTGATCCTTCAGGATACTTGTCCCATCAGGACCATTCTGGAGGTGGTAGAGATAGTTGCTAGCTGTGATGTTACTATTCAGATGTCATTTCCTTATTAATGTGGTTGATTAGGTTGGTGCAGAGTATTGAATGCGGAGGTGGGAGGTGTCTTCTTCAGGAAAATTCCTCCCACCATCCTCGCAGGTCTCGTCCTCTCTTGTTGATGTCCTTTTCTTTATCCTCGGGCTTCAATAAGATGTTAGTCATCCCTTTGCTCTCTTGTTCTCCTTGGGTGGGTGGAGTCCCTTTTGCCTATTTTTCTTTATTTAGATTGGACGCCTTCGCCTTCGGATTAGGTTCCTCGGTCTTTGGCTCCCTCACAGTACCTATTCTAAATCGGAATTTATTAAAATATATATATGACAAAAAGTAGTATTATTATTTTTAATTGTTTAGTTTAATGATTTGTGGTATTTTTTTTTCCTTTTTCCCCTTAGCTAATATTAGTAGTTTAGTTTTTGAATAAATTATACAACTTTAGTGTTTTGATAAGATATAATTTGAATTTGAAGACCAATTGAGGATTATTATTATTATTATTATTTTTAAAGGGTTAAGAAATTTGAAGATTTATGACACTAAAGTTAATAAATAAAAGGAGGGAGATGACAAGTTTTGCTTTTAGTTTCTTTTTAAGTTCTACTGATGCCAAGCACATAAAAAAAAAATTCTCTTTTGTTAATAATACTAGTATTAAGTATTAACCAAGATACTAAGTGTAAGTTTGGATCCAGAGTTATGCGTTTTGCTTTTTTTTTTTTTTTTTTTTTTTTTTTTTTTTTTTTTTTTTCTACACGCGTTTCAGGGGACAAGCGGAACAGTAGAGTACTATTCAGTACTGTTTGGCCCCTTTTTTTGACTTTTCTGTCAATCAGTGGGTCCGTGCACTGTTCACGGGCCCACAAATTTCATTTTTTATCAATTTTTTCATTAAATATAGGTCCCACTGTACTATTTACACATTTAAAAATTATTTTGCTACAGTGTTTTAAGTTTTCAGTTTCAGCAAAATAAGTTCTATCCAAACAGACCCTAAATATGTTATTGAGGATATGTTTCAAGCGGAGGGAGATAATAGAAAAGAGAGAACTTCACCTATTCTCTCCTTGCCCTTCCCACCATATCTTCCCCATCTAAATATTGGGTTTTGTTAGACTTCTATTAAGGTTCCTAAGAAATAATTTTTTATTATTTTTATTTATCTATATTATAAAATTCACAGAACTTAAACTCTGTGGTGACCTTAAATTCTATTTTTAGCAGTCAACAGACCAAAGCGAGTAATAATATCCATAATCTTTTTGTCATTTGTAATATCAAGATTCTAGAGTTCAAATTCAAAATCCTTGGTAGACTAGCTTTCTTCAAAGTCTTTTGCTACATTTGTCATGACATGTACCCAGTGTTCCAGTCTTGGACATTCGTCTCTAAATTGTATAGAATGAAAAGAAGCATTCTATAACAATGAAGATGCTATCACTTTAGAAACATGATAATATAAATAAACCTCAAGCCTCATTTTCTTTCAATGATAAAAAATAAAGAGGTTAGAGTTCTTTCATTGACAATCAAGGATAACGATCCCAACATTTCTCACCCTACAATCCATAACACAACCAATGGAAATTCAAAATAAAAATCCTGAAACCATAAATGAAACACAAAATAATTTCCTCATCTTTCCTTTGTTGCTTTTTTTGGTCCCCTTCCCCAAGAACAAATTCAGTGCACAAATTTTACAAAGAATAGGTCTACCCAGCTCGAATCCTATCCAACCAGTCAACACTCTTTCGTGCCTTTTGTAGCTGTTGATCAATGCTTCTCCTAGATTTCTCATGGTATTCCACACTTCTCCGTGACCTTTCCATTTGGTCATATGAGATTCCTAACTTATCTAACTTGTCAATGTTATGAAACTTGTAGTCATGAATTTTCAGTTTTTCAGACTTATCTATGCTCTTCCTAGGTGTTTCTCTCCAGTCAGAACTCTTCCTAGGAGCCTCAAAAAAATCAGTACTCCGTCTGGACTTCTCCGATCGGTCTGTGCTGCTCCTTGAACCATTCCTTCGTGAAGGTGACTTTTCCACTGACAATATGAACTTCTTTAGATGCCTAAGATATTCTGGATAAAGTTCCAAATCACAGTGGTTTCCTCCTTTGAGCCACAAAGGTTCATACTTCTCCTGACACATTTGCCAAAGCTGCTTGCCATGAGAACAGTCGACAACTTCATCAGCAGTTCCCTGAATGACAAGGGTAAGATACCAAATCAGATAATTTAATACTTAATTCAGAGATTGTGCTAAGTATAACTAGAAATAACTAGAGAGAATACGCATGTGTAATGCAAGATTGACTCATCCCATGACCATGGACCAAGACAAACATTGTCAAGAACAGCAGCTGCTAGAACTCCATATAGCAGTGCCACAAAACAAAAACAAAAACAAGAAAAACTTAACTTTATTTTTTAACTTCTGATCAACGATACTCTCCCAGATTTAAATTTTTATTTTATGTGCCATATTTGACCAAGACCTCAACTTTATGGGGGTGTTTTTGTTCCACACATAGCATATAAGAAAATATTGTTTAAACCTCAAATTACCTTGAGGAACTTAAAGAAAAGATTTGGAAACGTTCTTTAATAGAAGGTGTACATGCAAGTAACATTTAAAACCATAAATGTCTGGTGAGCAACTTAGTTCACCTGTTTGTTAATTTGATGAACAACTCAGATGTAAAAAGGTACTTGGATCACAACAAGTTGGCATTTGCCACAAATGACGAAAGATCTTTTTTTAGCTCTATTTAAAACTATATCCTCTATTAGGCCAATGATCTCTAGCTCAAATTGCGCCTCCAACCCCTCCCCCCCTCTCTCTCTCTCTCTAAAAAGGGGATGGAGAGTGAGGTTGTGGGTTCAAAATTCATTGGGTGTGCACATGTAACTTGCCAATTAAAAAAAAAAAAAAAACCTCATATCTTCTATGAAATCACAAACTGCCATGTCTTCTTCCATTGCTAATTTTCTAGCCGTCCTCTTTCCTTAGATGCCTCCTACAACAACAATAGACAAAGCCTTAGTCCCAAATTTTTGGGGTTGGCTATGGATCCTCGACAGATTAGTTAGGGTTAGTTATGTGTATTCTTTTCCTCCATTATACTCTATCTAAAATCATAGTCTCTATTACTCCCTTAATTGACATGTCCTTAGATGCCTCCTACTTAATATAAATTTAACCTCTTTGCTAGTATACGCTTTAAGTCTTTGTTGACAAATTATCTCCTTGTCATAATTGTCACTACCTCAACCTCTTTTCTAGGATACACCAGCCTGTTTCTTAATTGCCAGGCATTCAACAACTCTAAACTTCTAATTAGTCTCTTACTATTGGATAAGGCAGAATGCAGATATTAGATTAGAAACTACACAGCATCCCATACCATAAAATTTTCACTCCTCTTAAATTGAAGCTAGTTGATGTCGTGAGCAACAATATAAACCAAATTTAAAAAGGTGATAGGAACATATTTTATGAATAATGGTAACTAGGTTTATGCTCCATTTCTACTTTATTCACCTCAACAAAGCCCTATTTTAATTACTGGAGGTCAACTACACATTCTATAATAATCTTGCTGCAACAGATTCTGCTCAATCCTTACTGTAGACGTAAACCTTTATCTCTTATCTCTAGTCCTTTAGGTGCCTTACATAAATAACAGTTTCATCCATTGCTCTTACTTGCATGTGATACATGAGCGTCTGGTATTCAACCACCATCTCTGGCTTCTTACAGAAGCACATATTCTATCCTTACTTCTTTTGCCACTCATTCTTCAACATTTCCATTTTCAGGAAATTACCTGAGTCTCCAAATTTTCTATCACACTTATTTTGACATTATTTTCTGCAACAGTTTGATTCTAAAGTTTTTATAATACTAAATGGTATCATTTTATTTCTAGTATAAGCCCAACTACCCCCAAGAATGACTACATGGGTTGTTACAATTGCATGATACTGCATTAATGTAGTCAACTAAAGAAACAATAAATAGAACCAGCATGTAACCAAAATTCGATAACGGTAACACTCCTATATTACACTATTGGCAAACAAGATATTAAATTCTGGACACTTACATATTCTATCCTTACTTCTTTTGCCACTCATTCTTCAACATTTCCATTTTCAGGAAATTACCTGAGTCTCCAAATTTTCTATCACACTTATTTTGACATTATTTTCTGCAACAATTTGATTCTAAAGTTTTTATAAGACTAAATGGTATCATTTTATTTCTAGTATAAGCCCAACTACCCCCAAGAATGACTACATGGGTTGTTACAATTGCATGATACTGCATTAATGTAGTCAACTAAAGAAACAATAAATAGAAGCAGCATTTAACCAAAATTAGATAATGGTAACACTCCTATATTACACTATTGGCAAACAAGATATTAAATTCTGGACACTTACGTGAATTACCAGTACAGGACACTTTACCAAAGGAATTTTGTCAATATTCTGCACAAAAACAAAGTAAATTAATATTCAGACACAGAACAAACACAATATTTTTGGATTTAACAATCTTTGACAGTGTTATAGATCAATAAACAAGAATTCGACCTTATAGATGTCAAACCAGTATGTGCGCTTCACAGGATACATGACTCTTAAGCCTGATAGAATAGGGCTATGAAGAACAACAGCTCTTAGTTTAGGTAAACGGGCAGCAAGATCCAAAGTAGGGCCACTTCCAACAGATTGGCCATACAGAATTATATCTCCTTGCTTAGTACCATAGTTCTCTTCTAGACACTTGTATGCTGCCTCAATGTCTGCATAAGTATTTTGCTCACTTGGCTGCAGAAAGGTTCACATATGAGATTCAGGGTGCTATTGTGTAGCATTTTTTAATTGTAGAACTATAAAAGGAAATTAATATTGCCTTAATTTTTTTATACTGTGGTTACCTTTCCTGATGACTGCCCGTAGCCAGAATAGTCATACCTGCATAAATTTAATAAGGTGATTGAGAGTATATTCAATACATGAGGCTCAAGTGGAAAGTCAGTTGCCTCTTATCTAGATAACTCTACAATAAGAGAGCCATCATATAATAAAATGGGCACTGTAATCTATGGTTTAATGCTGCCAAGGAATATCTTGTGGTGTTCAGCCTTAGAACAAAGGCTCACGCATATGACAAGCAAATATAATCTTCAATAAATAATAATCATAATTCTTATTGAAACAAGGAAACATTTTTCTGAAGTATAGGCAAGTGAAGCTCCTTTTAGGCTTGTTTTTGCTACTTTGCTTCCATATGTAAAAAAGTTTTCTTTGCCACATAACCAAAAGAGATTCTTTTCTTCTGCTTCCAACAAAAATCCTTTTTTTCTTTATTCCTTTTTTTTTTGGGGGGGTGGGTGGGGGGTGGGGTGAATTCAGGAGGGTGCAGGTAAAAGAATCCTACTCAAAAGGGGAAAAAAGTAGTAAAGTCATTCTAAATTACTAAGGCATAATTAGTGTACAAATGCACACGAGTAAGTATTTAGAAGCTAAATTTTTGTGCAATCAATGTCACAGATAAAATAAGCGGCACGGTTGGTGAAATATCACACATTCTGATCCCACATGGTGCTTAAGTTTAATTACTAAAACAAAAATAAATAAATTAATTAAATTTGAAGGGGCAAAACTTGATTTTGTAATCTATCATTAAAATAAATTAATGTACTAGTCCTAACCATGCATTGATGCATTCACCAACATTTATTTAAATCCATCTATAAAACTTTTTTCTTTTCTCATTACACCTGGACCAAAAAGTCAACCACAAATAGAAATTAATGTACTGGTCTCAACCATGCATAGGTGCATTCACCAACTTCTTTAAATTCATATAACACTTAATTTTTCTCCCACTAAAACCCTGGACCAAAAGTATACCAGAAAAACAAATCGTTGTACTAGTCTCAACCATGCAGATGCATTCACCAGCCAATTTGGTAACTGTTGTGGAATCAATTGATTAAGCTTAGCAGGGTAATAGAAATTCATATGATTCTCCATATCCACTACCAATGTCTATTTAATTGGGTGAAGAATGAAAACAACCTAAAAATAACATTAGATGTGTAAGAATTCAAATCTATACGGATAACAAATGAACAAAATCTATGTGTGTGCATTCTTTTTTCCCATCGGATGCAAGATTCAGACCTAAGAACCAACCCAACCCAGCCACCCTACATCCCAATCTACTTGAATTCCTTATTTCATCTAATTTATCACCAAGTTTTCAATGAACAAAGTTTCACTCTAAACTAGTTTGGAGAGAAACTCTACAAACTCCTCATATATTTTTATATTGAGTGTGAATTTTGAAAATCTAACCGTTAGATTGTATATTCTTATTATATTCTTCATGCATATAAAATTTCAAGAAAATTAAACATCAATTGCTGTCTCATCAAACAAATGTTAAAATTTCGAATTTTTATGATCTAAAATTGTGTATAAAAAATGTTTATTAATTAAATAGTAAATAATATCTAATTTGAACGAAATTTGATATATATATTAAGAAAATAAAAATCAATGAAATTTAACGTTAGATTTTCAAAATTAACACGTATACGAAGAATTTTGAAAACTTCCCTCTAAACCACTATCTCCCATTACTTTTACCCAAAGAAACTTTAAATTCCCACATAAACACAAAAAAGGGTATCTAAAAGTCATCTTAGTTTCACCAATTCACACACAAAAACATGACCAAATTTCACATGTGTGAACAAAATCTTCCAAAATGGACAAAAGGGTAGAGAGAGAAGAGGTACCCAAAGAGATTGACACGCAAATGGACGCTGAGTTCGACGAAAAGCTCGTACATTTGGCCAATATCAGCTGCATTTCCATGAGAGTAAAGGAGGGTAGAGGTGGCCATGGGGTGCCGAATATAAACGGCAACGATCTCAGTGCCACGACGCGTTGGAAGCCTCAGAACCTCGATGTTTTCACGGCGAGGGAAAGAGTCCAAGACCAAAAGGCCAGTGGCATTATCTGTAATTAGCTTGTAGGAAGGTGGGTTTGGAGGAAAGAAAGCAAATTTTGCAGCCATTGATGAAGTCATCCCACCCATTATTCTCTCTCTCTCTCTCAATCTCTTTGTATGTCACTGACTGAAGCAAGTACTGCAAAACTGTGTTTTTGGTTATAAGATGAGAGAACAAGAGAGAGAATTCTCAGAAGGAAATTGACATTCCTTGGAATTTTGTCAAGTTTTCTTGTGCTTGGTGTTTGCACAGTGAAAAGAGACAAGAAGAGTCAATGAGAAGTGTGCGTAAGAGAGATTTGTGGGGAAAGTGTGTGGGACTGTTCTCTCTCTCCTATTCTTTAGTTTTTTTTTTTTTGAGAAACAATCATATAATGTACCCACTTGGTCTCATGTAGTTGTCCATTACACTATGAACATGCTCCACGTGTCATATCACTTTCCCTTTTTTTTTTCTTTTCCCTCCCTAATTTGTTGAACTAAAGATGAATAATGAATATCACTGCTAATATAAATTTTTACTATGGATGAGTTATAAAGTTGTTTTAGATTGTTATCTAGATGGACCACTTATGATATTTTATCGTCTCCATTTATAACTTATCACCCTAGTGTTTGAGAACAAAATTATGACTATAGACTTATTGGAAAAAAAAAGAAAAAAAAGAAAAAGAAACCCACCACCAATCTAGTTCAAAAGTGGCATGTAAGGATGCTAACAAGAAAGGGTGGGATTAGGTGATGGGTCTATTTCGTCCTTTTAAGAATTGAAGCAAGACAAATTGGGATAATGAGAACTTTTCATATGCGTCTAAGGTATGAGACATCTCTCTCACTGAATTTTAATACTAAGTATGCAATTTTTTCAAAACATTTTTCACAATGAAAGGTTGGTTGTGAGTGGTGGTAAAAAGTTGTGGGTTTGCCACTACTTATAATTGACCATTTTAATAATTTTGAAAATTTTGTGTAAATAATACTAATAGTATTGTTTTGCCATCTCTAATGAAGTAACTTTTCTAGAAAATAAAAAGAAGCGACTTTAGTATAAATGAAATAAAGATGAAAAAAGAAAAGATAGGGACAATGGTAAGACTTAAAGAGTGTCAAGAGAAAGATGAGTGTTCTTAATAGGTTAACAGAACGTCCCTTAAAAAATAAAAATAAAAACAGAACATGTAACCAAAAACAAAAATTAGGATTATGTATAAAAAATTAAATAATATATACACAGCAAAGAAATAGTCAAAACCTGTTCCCATTCCATTCTTATTCAAGACTAGGAAAATCTATAGAGAATGGAGCAGGATAGGAAGATATGAAATAGTGTTAATTTCTTTTTCTTTCTTTGTTTTTCCTGTGTCTTTAATGTATTTTAGTTATGAGCTAACTCGAGTAGATCTCTTGCATTCATGCCCCACTATATTTTTGTTTTATTATTTTTGACCATAACTAAAATACAAATAAATGAAAGAATCCTCCTTTTTTTTAAAAACTTGGACATATTTGGCTGTTGTTAACCCAAAAATTTTCACTATTATAGGGGCACCATTTATTTATAACGCCTGTGACAGTTTTATTACAGAAAGTTTTGTTAAATTTATATCCTTAAGTAGTAAGTAGTAAGGCGATAATTATCGTCACAATAAAGCTTCAATGGAATTTTTAAATGCAAGAATGAAAATCCATGATTAAATCTTATCTTGTAAGTTGTAACTGAGTTTATGGTACCTTATCATTAAAATTCTAAATAACACAACATTATATACCTTCAAAAATGTGTATATTTGGTTCAAAACTTAATTTAATTAAATTCGTGGAACTTTTGTCTTTTAATATTGGCAAAACAGAAAATAGAAAATAACAATCAACAAGAGAAGATAAAAATATATGGATGAATTCCTTTTGGGGCCTTTTCTTATATAATATTTTTTGAAAACTAACAAATAAAAATTCCATAGAATTATTTTATGGAATTGAATAGGGGAAAAATTTACTTCCAAATCAGTTTAAATGAATCTTCCTTCAACCCATTACATGGCGGTTGAAAAAATCATCCATATATACTTTTTAGTTTTTAGTCACATGCATGACTTTTTTTTTTTTTCAAAAACCATAATGAATCATATGACCTTTTTAATAAGTCTTGTAAACTTGTTAAAATAATACACCTTAATAATCATATCAATTGTCATGTAGTGGATTAGAGAAAAATTCCTGCAAACTAATTTGGAGGAAATATTTGTCAATTGAATAGAGTGATCTTAAAGGACAGAGCTAGAGAGAGAGAGATTTTTTTTTTGGTGAAGAATCAAGTTGAACTGACTTTTATTGAAAAAACTAAAGCAGATCACGAATTACAAAAGGAAGGACATCAAGTGGAACCTCTTTCAAGCCACATGTGAAAATATCCTACAAAGTTTTCCTTTTTTGCTAAAACATGAGCAACAATATTGCCCTTGCGTTTAATACGAGTGCCTTTAGCTCTTCCAAAAGGCTGACATACTTTGCAACCTTTAATTACCTCACCATACTTAGCTAGAACTTCTTCTGCACAGCAGCTGATTAATAATGGTTTGAGCATCACTCTCAAAAATGGCTACATGAATTCCAATCTCTGCTGCGAATGGAAATTTTAATTGTTCTATGGAAGTTATATATTTTGAATGAAAATTTTAATGTGAAGTTGAAAGTTATTTTTAAAAATATTAAAAAATATAGGGAAAAATGCTAATACACCTCCTGAACTTTGGATTAGTGGCCAAGACATCCCCTAAACTTTTTTATTGGCCAATTTACTCCTTAAACTATACACACATGCCAAATTAATGCCCCCGTTAGTTTCGCATTAAAACACTAATAGAATAAGAGCACATGAGAAGCACGTAAAATTTAAAAACTAACTAAATCACACAATAGAAAGAAAAGAGAGAGAAGAGAACTAGTTTGACCATTAGAGAAGAGAGAGAGGCGGTAGAACCAGAGCCACCGTGGAGCGGCACCGAGTTCTTCATCCGGCCATCATCTCACTGCCTGTATCTTCAAGCCCTCTATTTTTTTTTTTTTTCATTCTTTCTAATGCAAGTATTGTTCTTTTTCTATCGTGTGATTTAGTTAGTTTTTAAAGTTTACGTGCCTTAATTCTGTTTGTATTTTAACGTGAAACTAACTGGGGTATTAATTTGGCAGGTGTGTATAGTTTAGGGAGTAAATTGACCAATAAAAAAGTTCATGGGTGTCTTGGCCACTAATCCAAAGTTTAGGGATGTATGAGCATTTTTCCTATATATATATATATATATATATAAGAGCAAGAAAAATTCATTTATAAAGGTACTAACTACTAAGAAAGAGATTATTGTTCATTTATAATGTGGTCCGGGGCTTTATAAAATCAAAATTAATACGGGTCCATATTTTGCTAATTGTCTTAAATAGATTGACCACGAAAAAAATCTTTTTTGAGAAACAAACACACGCACACACACAGGGAAGAGGGAAAGGAGATCATGAAAATAATCAATACTATATATGGCTATATGCTAGTGTCTTCAAAAGTTAAGGGTTTGTTTGGTTAGCTGAAAAAAGTGGAGTTTTCTGTTTTCATTTTTTGTTTACAGTGGGGCCCACCACAAAAAAATTTGCACTCAGTTTTCAATATTTTCAGTATCCTAAAAGTTGGATTTGAATACAAAAAATGAAAACACTTTTTTAGTGTTTTCATTTTCATAGAGAATGAATACAATGGCAATTCCGCAAATATTGTGAAAATGCAAAGGACCTCACTTGATTGATGTGAGTGTGTGTAAGTCAAAAAAGTAAATTTAAAAAAAAAAAAATAGAAAACAATACCAAATTGTGTATGATGAATTTTTTACCCAAGTTATGCATTCAAAATAATTTACCATTTCTCAAGAAAAAGAAATTTACCAAAACACCCTCAAATGTGAAAATAGATCATATTTTCTATAGTCAATTTTAGAATTTTAATACAGAAAAGAGAGAATGAAAAGTGAATATACCACTTTTTAAAACCAAACAAGTCCTAAGAATTTTAGGCAATAAAGAAATCATGCAGGAATATGGTTCTCCTTATAAGTCTAAGTAGACAAATTTTTTTTACCATACAGTAGGAATTGCTTTTACAGGTAGATAGTGAAAAAGGGGAAGAGTTTTTTCGAATCACAAACATAAAATAGCATAAACGATATTTCTGGTGTAAGTGATGAGCCTATATAAAAAAGTAATTGTAGGGGCCAGTTAATCAAGAGGTACTATTAAGGCTATGCTAACTGGGCCTATGACCCGATCCGAGGACATTAGATCATCCGAAGAGGTCCAGATAAGATTATAAGGAGAATGGAGTAAAGAGAAGAGTAGAGATAATATGAGATAAGTCCAACGAGTGTCCGAGGATAAAAGTTATCTCGGCAACGAGTGTCCGAGGTCAGTAAGAGTACCATATCATTATGGACATTCTTCGAAGTTACATCACCACTAGGAGTTAGACATTGAGCAAGGGATAAGAAATGAGAAGAGTAACAAATATCTTCAAAAAGCTGTTACCTCCGCATTAAATGATTCCCAACCAACTCTCTGGTCGCATTAATGTGGAAATGATGCCTGAACAGTGATCAAGTAGTCTTACAGCTACTGGTTGATGGTTCTGAAAGGTGCTGGATGGGATAGGAAGGAGTTCTCCGAATCTTACCTATACGTGTGTGGTAGGGATGATACCAAGATTGTAGTATATAATATGGGATCGGGAGAAAATCAGAGGGGGCGAGGACAAAACTACGAACTCTTGTATAATTTTATTGATCAACAAGACAATAGAATAGAAACTCCTCAAGTTACTTCGAGGACAGATTTTTCTCATCTTACTTGTGTCTAACAGCCTTAAATTACCAAATTTTATTGTTTTTCTTCTGGAATAGATCTAGTTCTTTCATCCACGTTCTACAAATTCATTGTTTGGGTCGCTTGGGCTAGAACCCAATCCTATATTGCGTCCAATCCAATTTCAATCCTTACAGTAATATTTCTCCAAATTTATTTATCACCTTAATAATTGTGAAAAAATTATTATTTAAAAAAAAAATAACATTACTCTACCTTGTATGATACTTCCAGGCACTTGGTTTTTACAAGTTATCCCATTTTGTTATTTGTGTGTTCTTATCACTTGAAAACGTAACTTTAAATTACGTTTTCAATTATAAATCACAGTCTAGGTAAACACACTTTGTAAGAGCATTAGCATTCTATATCTAAGGCTTTTTTGGCATTTCATAGTTAAAAAACATTTGCATCAAAAAATGGTATACCTCACTATTGCAAAATTTTTTGCAATAATACTACGGTACAATTCTAAATTTAGAATTGTACTATAGCACTATGCTAAATATATATATATATATATATTTTATTCCACCCTTAGTTGAAAAAAAGTGATGATATGAAAGAAAATATAATAAAAAAAGATTAAAAAAATAATATTTTAATGAAAAAGTAAAATAATAGAGTTTTTGAATGTAGAATGTATTATAAAATGATATGGTATAATTGATAAAATAATTTTTTAAGATGATAAAATAAAATAAAGTAGTATTCTTCAATGCTGATGCTCTAAAATAAGTTTTTTCATGTTTCCAATTGAAGCACTTTTGGCAGTGCCTCTTGGACTCCTGGTTGTGTATTAATTTTTGTTGCTTAAACTTAAATGATAAATCTCTCCGAAGAGACAGCAGTTCAGTCTACCAGATAAATCTCTCAACAACCAGATCTGAGTAGCACATATTCTTAAAAAAAGAAGAAGATCTGAGTGATACAAACATTGATAGCTGTCACTGTTTAGAGATACAGACATATATTAATAGCTATCACTGTTTAGTTAGTGATTAAAATAGACCAAGGACCCTCTGTACGTACCAGAACTTTGAGCAAGTTGAACTGGATTAAACATGAGGTTGACAAAGATACATCCCATGCACACTTGATTGCGCAAGGCCAATCGTGTATGATGAATATCAATGATGCATAAATGTGAATGCTTGAATAGCTGAGTATCATGTCAACTGAACTGGCACACAGAGTACGGAAGATCTAATTAACCTTATGTTTTAAAGTTCCATGCAAAGACTCTTCACTCCTGCAGACACAGTCAGAAAAAGATAAAAACTGTTACACACTATACGCTTATTTTTTAAATCTGAAACGGTGTTTTTAACTCACAATTTCGGAATTTCAAAGAACTCGCTTAGAGCATTTTTATCAAGTCTCTCATAAAAAATGTCATTTTGACACTCCAAAATCCTATTTTATCATTTTAACACATCATTTTACAACATACCATTTATCAGATGTTCTATACTACAATTCTATATATTAAAATAATATTTATAACACATTAAAATAATATATTAAATCCTCCCATTATCAACAACAACAACACCAGCAACAACGGCACAACCACCACCACCACCACCACCACCACTGCCGCAACAACGGCTACCAACCACTGCCGCAACAACACCGACAGCCACCACCTACATAAAGTCATCCACCAACGCCACCAGAAAAAAAAAACCCACCACATTCACCAACGCCACCAGAAAAAAAAAAACCCAACCAGAAAAAAAAATCCATAAAAACCCACCACATTCACAAACCTCAAAACTCATCCCAAATCAAACTATCCAATCCCAAATCATTGTTATCCTCCAATCCAATTTCTCAAACCAGATCCAATCCCCAAAATCAACCATAAACAATCCAAACAAATAAGGGGAATCGAATCTTAGTGAGATCAGGCAGATTTCGGCAACATCGGTGGAGGTGAAGCAAGTTGCTTGGCTAGCGGCATCGACAAAGTCGAGCGGCGTTGGCGCTGGAGGAGAGGCGAGCTGCTTGGCGAGTGGATGAGGTGAGCTGCTGGCGAGTGGAGGAGGTGAATCGGATCTTAGTGAGATCGGGCAGATTCCGGCGGAGGCAAGTTGCTTGGAGTGGCATCGGCGGAGGCGAGCGGCGTTGGCGCCAGAGGAGAGGCGAGCTGCTTGGCGGATTGTGAGAGGCTGAGATAGAGAGAGAGGAGAGAGAAGGGCTGAGAGAAAAATGAAGGAGGCGGACGAAAGAGAGAAAGAGAAAAAAGAAAAAAAGAAAACATGAAAGAGGAGAGAGAAAATCATTAAAAAATTAATTTTTATAAATAGCATGGCTGATCGTACCGTTCTATTTTTAGAACGGAACTGTTCACATGTGCCAAATGTTTTGGCATTTGGCACACCTCATGAGGGAGGATTTTTGGTGTTTGGTGTGCCAAATGCCAAATATAATGCCAAATATTTGGCATTTGGCACACCTGATGAGAGTGCTCTTAGTAGTTACCAAACTCTTTGGTTTTGTATAGCACATTCACTTAAATATAAAACATTACATATTTTTTTATCTATTTTTTTATTCATACGTATTTTCATATATTTTTAAATATATATTTTCAGTTTTTAAGTGTATATACCAAATACTCCCATGATATCTATAAAATATTGGGTTTGAAATTTTTTGTTAGCATCTTGAAGTCACTTTTATGAGATTCTTTTTTCGTAATAATCTAGCGTGTGTAGGACAGAAGAAGAATAGTAAAATATTTAAAGAGGTAAAATATACTGGCTCCTATAGTGGTAGATTTTGAATGTGTGTGTGTGTATATATATATATATATATATATAAAACCTATGATAAGGTGAGTAGTGTACTGTCCCATTTATTATTTTTTAGAAAGTATGTTAGTCTTTGACTAAGTTGCACGGACACAGACACGGACACGAACACGGATACAGGGATACGAAAATTTCTGAAAAATAAGGACACGACACGGCGTGGACACAGCAATTAAATAATTAATTAAATTTTATATTTAGGCATATTTTTTTAATATTTTTAGACATAAAATACGTTTATATCTAGAATTTAAATTATATAAGAACTACAAATAAGTAAACTAAAACTTAAAGTAGTACAATAATACAAATAAAATATTTAGAGTACAAACCAGAAGTAAAGAAACAAAAAAAAAAAAATATATATATATATATATATATTTATATAGACACAGTATAACACAGTGCCAGAGAGCAAAGAGAGTGGGATTAAAAAAAAAAAAAGCATTTATAAGTAATGCAGTGACAGTGAGGTAAGGTTGGCCAAAGCGAAGAAAGAAAAAAAAAACAAAGAGAGAGAGAGAAGAGAAGAGGTCGGACCTATCGCCTGTCGGTCTTGTCCACGCCGAGAGAGAGAGAGAGAGAGAGAGAGAGAGAGAGAGAGAGAGAGAGATTGGAAGGCATGGCGTCGACGGTGACTATCTATGGAGCTCGCCGATTGGCCCGACCTAACATCGGCAAGGGACAGAGGGCAGCGGGGCAAACACCAGAGGGAGGGTTGATCTGTGATTTTCTGTTTTTCTTTTTCTTTTTTTTTCATTGCTGGCGTGTCCACTATGTCGGAGCTGTGTTGGTGCCGTGTCGGAGAAGTGAAAAAAAAAAAAATGAGGACATCGCTCAGACATTCGAGTCTGGCGAGTCGTGCCGGTATCCAAGTCCGACATGTGTTGGACACCAACACATCGCCAAAAATGGCGTGTCGATGCAACCTAGGTCTTTGATGAGCTTGCTCACTATGTGTTTGAAACACTCTACTTTTTCAAAAAGTACTTTTTAACAGCTTTTACCAAACACTCAATTTTTTCAAAAAACATTTTTTCATACTGCACTTTTTGAAAACCTCACTTTTTCAAAAAGTCTAATTTTAAAAAGCTGAACCAAACTTACCCTTAATGAGTTAGCACTAGAGTAGTGGCGACTCTAGGATTTTTTTTCTAAGGGGGTCAGTAAAAAGATACATTTTAGGTAAAATATGAATCTTACGGTCTAAATGGATTTCTTATTACAAATTTGTCTATAGTATGCACTAGTAATATAATAAAAAATAAACTATAGGTTCATTTGACATATTTTTTCTTAATATAATAAACATGTTAATTGTTGTTGTTAAGTGAATTTTAATTATTACTACTTAAAATACTTTTATTTATTAGTTTATGACAATTATATGTTTACATTGTACTATCAATGTAAGATTTATATTATAGATAATTATACTATACACATTTACAAAAACTATACAATAGTGTACACATTTGTTTAGAAACAATGTAAATATTACAATGATAGTACAATGTAAACTATGAATTTTCCATTAGTTTATTTCAAATTTATTAAGATCTAAATGGGTTTTTTAAAACAATTTTAGATGAAAAAAAATTTACTTTGTTGTTAGGCCTACTATTTCTCCCAGATTTTAGATAAATTTGGATTGTTGTTTAGCCTTTTTTTTGTATTTAAAAAGATCAAAATATTATTAAGATGATCATAATTAAACTTATTTCAAGTGGGTTTAAAAAAAAATTTAGATTTAGAGTGTTCAAATTTTTATTTAGGAAGGTCAAATAAAAAAAACAAAATATATTATTTATAAAAGAAAAAAATTAGCTCAGGAGGTTCATTTGAACCCCCTAAACTATATATGACGCCGCCCATGCACTAGAGTTCAAATTCTAGTAACAACATATTTCAGTATTTTTTTTTTCTTCAAAAAACTATTTTTTTAGGTTCCAATTTTCTTGAATTTTTAAGCTCTTGTAATTTGTAACTTTCTGCACATCTAGCAGCTTCTTGTGTACTGGAGGTGAACTTTTTTCAATAAAGAATTTACTAAATTAAAGAAAACAAGAAAGAACAAAAATTTAGTATAAATTGTGTGAAATAAAAAAGTGTATACTTTCTCTTTTTAGTATTTCATCCGTTACCTATATTTGGTTCAAAGACAAATTCTCATTTATATTTTTTTTATATACTTTTTTTAGATAAAATTCTAATTTATATTTGGTTGTACTCAAAGGTTTACTACTTTCTCTTCATAGTATATTTCACCCGTTACTATCTATAGCATTAACACACTACTTGTACTTTATTATATACGTTTCGAATTTGTTATAAAAAATTAATGTTTATTTTCAAAACGATATTGAAAAAATAAATAATTTAGTTGATTTAATAATTTCTTTATGGGGTAAAGATTAAAGAAAGGGATTTTAAAAGAGAGAGAGAGAGAGAGTGTTAATTATCAATATTAATAAATAATTAAAGGATTTTCCATCTTTTTATATATTTTTTCTTATAAGGATACATATTGAATTCAAGTTTTAGGGAAAATTTCATTTTAAACTCTATAATCTAAGGGATGTAACAAATTGACGCTATAATTTCAAAAGTAATAAATTGAACTCTAAAGTTTATAAAAGTAACAAATTAAACTTTATAGTTTCAAAATAAACAATTCAAACAATGGTTTTTTGAAAAGCAATAAACTATTAAACCTCAGTCTATTTAAGTGAAATGACATTTTATTTGAGGTTTGTTATTGGTTTAGGGGTTAATTTATTACTTTTTACAAAATCATGGCATAATCTATTACTTTTGAACTATAGGACTTAACTTGTTATTTTTTGCACCTCAAGATTTAATTTTTTATTTTTAAAATTATAGAATTTAATTTGTACTCCCTTAACATATAGGGTTAATACGAAAATTTCCCAAAGTTTTATGTAAGAAAGATTAAAATGACCTTTTGTTGCTATTTCTTTGAATATTACTCACTTTTTATATTGTGAAAAGAGTACAACATTCTTTTTAAATAAAGACTACAACTACAACATTAATTTTATTAAAGATTACAAGAGATCAAGCAAAAAAAGAAAAAGAAAAAGAAGATTTATGAGTATTTAATTCTTCATTTGATGCTATATAGCATATATGGTATTTCAACGAGTGCATTTCAAAACCTACCTAGCATATATGGTATTTCAACGAGTGCATTTCAAAATCTACAGTAAGTATTTCTTTTTTTTCTTGTTTTAATATGGTTTTTTTTCAATGAAGATTTGATTTGGAACACACAAAAAAAACCTCTAAAATGTGGGAGTGATGTTATGAATACTATAAATTTTACTAAATAGATCTCGCAAACGGATGTGTCACTAATAACCTTGGTGCACACCTTTGGTGTGATAGCTACTCCACAAGTATAAATCCTTGTGGAGTGTAAGAGGGTAAGGATTGGGGTTCAAGTATTTAGGAGGGAGCTTTACACATATATACACTTAGATTAGACTATGATAGAATTTCTAACTGATATAAAAAAAAAAATTAAAAATTAAACACTCATTTATTATTTTGTTGAAGTGACGCATCGATTGCATTTATTATCACATTGGTTTGTAATTTTTTTTTAAAGTAAAATTTATAATGATTTATAATATTTTCATATTACAGCATGCATATTTAAGACATGCATACGTTGAGCGGTGAGACTATATATTCTGAGCCCATTCCCATGACTTCCAGGACCACAACACCTTATTAATATTAATAATGCTAGGTAGGTTTACAATGGTCACCTCCATGCATGAAGCTCCTCTAGAAATTAGAAAATACAAAAAAATAATATAAATTTTATTACAAAACACTTACAAAATGCTAATAATAAAAGTGATTAGTGTCAATTCAAGATAATAAATGAGTGTTCAATTTTTTTCTTCTTCTTATTAGTGACATCAATTTGTAAGACACATAAGTAAAATTTATAGTATCTTTAATATCACTCTAATCAATTCATTGAGTCTTGCCATTAAAGCATACACTGTAGGAACCTTTTCACCTTCTAGGCAGGGGCGGAGCCAGGGGGGTCGAGGGGGGGCTGTTGGCCCCCCTGGCTTCGCAAAAATGT
Organism: Quercus lobata; assembly: GCF_001633185.2. NCBI lineage: Eukaryota > Viridiplantae > Streptophyta > Magnoliopsida > Fagales > Fagaceae > Quercus > Quercus lobata. The sequence goes on from NC_044913.1 coordinate 5,892,472, forward strand.
AGTAGGGTGGCCTTTAAATTTTAGTAAGAAGAAGGTTTGTATTTGGTTTGACAATATATCCATCTCAAAGTTGCATCTCTTTCTTTTATTTTTTTTGGGTAGAAAAAGGTGCATCTCTTAAGCCATGTAGCTTTGGCTTGGAGTTGGCCCGGCATGCATATAATAGCCAACTAGCTTTGGCTGGGACTTAGTGTCAATTCTCCACTTCACCATGTGGATCCTTACTAAAAAAAAATTCTTTATGTAATAATTATCCTACTTCATAAAATTTTGTATAATAAACCAAAATTTTGAGATAGTTATATAATAACACAAAATTACGTTAGTTGTATTTGGTGTTTGGTGTTTATACTTAATTACTAAAAATATTTTCATTTATAAATGGAATTTTTACTATATAAAAAAAATAATAAAAAAAAAAAAAAAAAAAAAAAAAAAAAAAAAAAACAGAAGATGGTTTATTTATGCAAAAAAAAAAAAAAAAAAAAAATCCTTTACAACTACCCAACATACATGTAATATGTGTGTTTCAATATACATGCATCGTGTATATAAATTTTGCCCCCAGGAGTCAAATTCTGACTCCGCCACTGCTTCTAGGCCTAGTAGTATCTCTCATTTTTCTCACAAATTCTAAGGCTTAAAAGTAGGAACCTTTTGTTTATATTTGCTTGTCTTCTTTTCTGCTTCTTGAAGCTTTTGCTCTGGCTTCCTAATGCACCTATTTAGTACAATTTAATGATCAAGCAGAGTTGATAATTAAGTAGAACTGGTAGCTAGCTTTTTGAATAGGCTGCCGATGAATGGGTTTTGAGTAATGGCATATGAGTACTGAAAAGAAACACAGTAATGGGTGATAGATCAGAATTTAAAAAGCGGCTGTACCAATTCATCAATTTGAAAGAGTGATGTACTTTTCTATCATTCAGATAAGATTCAACTAAAGCATGAATATTAATTTGTAAAGACACTAACACAAATCTATACAAATCAAGAAATTTGTAATTCATCTGATGTCTCTTGATATTTCCAACGAAAATTTCTCATATGTTCCAACGACCCTCCTGCCATGTTGTTGTAATTATCAAATTATTAAAGCAAAATCTATACAAGGGTGTGCAGTCTCAAAGGAAGCCAATATGGTCATCCTCAGCAGAAAGTATGAATCATAATTTCTTGAGATTGATGAATTAAGGAAATGCAATGAACCCCCCTTGCCTGCCTGAAGAATAGAACAAATTATAAGAGTGAGACACCGACATGGATTGTATCATGGAATTCAAACAAACAAAACAGTAGCTAGCACATCCACTTCAAATGTATCGAAGTCCAGCTTTTGCACCTAGTACAGCTGAGTGAAATAGCTTGCAAGCTTTAGTACTAAAAGCTTAGGATAAAGGGCATGCTTATGAATTATGATCTTCTGGCCAAGTATGTGCTTGGATTAATTAGTTTTTTTGGTCAGTTTATAAGTTTATTTGCTTATGAATAGTTTTTATATGATTTTTTTTTTTAATCAACTTTCAACAAATAAGTAAATTATATAAGTTGTTCAACAATTAAAAAGCTAATTCAAATACACTTTAATAAATGAAATTAGATTTACCGACAAATATTAGAATACGAATCTTCAACACCTAAACCTAATTGCTCAAAAAGTGGTTATAAAAATTGATCCCTCCGTTTTAAAGATATATTCTCCTTATGGCTTATAAGTGGTCACATATTCAACTAACTAATAAGTGTCTTTCCACCTACTTCTCTAGCTTTTCAAAGAGTGAAAAATTCAAACCCAACTTTTTTTTTCTTTTTTTTCTTTTACACTTCCCAAATTGTTTTAGATTAAATTATTTGAGCTGCTCTCATGAGAAATAAAGAAGAAAAGAAGCGGTATTTCATGTAGATAAGATGTTAAACAGAAAGAACACAAATGGACTATATTAACGAAAATTGAATTCAACACATCAGCCATGAAGTCTTGGTGAAACTTGAAATTTGTATGGCCTATTGATGGATGCAGCTTGTTCAAGCATTCTCCTCTCTGGCCATTACTGAATTTGAAATTGGAAAATTTACTTAATTTAATCATGATATCGAAAGATATTAGATACAAACATCTTAAAAATTATTACAATTTAGGGAAACAATTTTTTAGAAACCCTAGACAAAATCCTCAGATCTCCATAAATTTTTAAGAATCTTAAGTATACACCCTAAACTCTTCTAAGAACTTTTAATATTATGAATTGTTTATTGACTTTTGTGAACTGATGGCCTTTCTATCGGACTACCTATGATTCTATACACAGAAAAACAGTGTTTCAAGACACAAGAAAATACAGGAAATGTTGAAAGTGATAAATTTCCAGCTATGTATCCCAAATTTAAGTTGTTAATCATTTACCAATTATTTTAACACTCCCTCGCATATATATATATATGCATTTAGACTCCATCTTAATAAGAAATTAAAACCCAATATATGAGATTTTAAAATTTTTAATATGAGATAGGCCGTAGAGATAAGGATTCGATAATCTTGATACCATAGTAAGTATGCCAATTTCTTATCTTTTAACATGCGTTATTGCGCTTAGAGTACTCACATCATAAGGTTTATAATAGAAAAAATGTGTCAAATTTACATATTTTTTTGTCCAAAAATGACCCACATTAAATAAGCTAAAATTGTGTAAATATATATATGCATTGCTGCTATAGTAATTGTGTGAATTTATTCCCATAAAAAAAAAATTATGTAAATTTATATTGACACTATTTATTTTACATTTAATTTTTTATTCTATTTTTTTGTATTCTAAGGATGAAAAAAGAAAGAGTTGATGGTTATTGCTGTATGTGAAAAAAGAAAAACAACTAAATAATATTGATATTTTTAATTATAAAATATAGTGTAAAATAAATAAGTTAATGCAAAGTATTTTGAAAAATAAATATATAAAATAGAAAATATAGATTATTATGTTAAAATACACATAAATTTTTACACAAGTTAAGGGAGAGGCTCTAATATTCAGTAACACGTACGGACTGTTCACTCTCATCAATTAATACCTACTAAAAAGTATTATTGAAAAATGAATTGTTGGAAGGGTTTTACCCATCACTATTATCTTTCATGAATACTTAGATATATAGTCCATGAATATATATGATTATCCCATCTTATTAATTGGGGACCAGTAGTGTACCACTTGCAATCAGCTTTATCTTCTCTACCTACTAAAAAGTCTATAATGAAAAATGAATTGCTGGAAGGGTTATTCATATTTTGATTCATATACCTATTTCTTTTGATTCTTTTCATAACTCTCAGGTGATCCCAACTCCCAAGGACCCAACTGCCCTAGCATTACCTTTTAATTGACAAACCTCGAAAAGACACTACACCAATATCAGTGTGCTGTTATAAATTATATGTCACTCGAGAGTAGTAGTGTTAGTTCCATGCACACGTACTAGAATAACTACAGATAATGGATCTATTGCTCTTGGAGGCAGCTTCACTGCTGTCAAAGCATCTACAGCAGTGAAGTTAAATTTTTAGTAATTTAACTACATTAAAAGTTATTTTATTTATTTTATCTACACACATGCTGCAGCAGTGGATCTATTTTAACTTTCAATACAATAAAATAATATATTCATCACAATAAAATAATATTTCTACTACAATAAAATAATAATATTTCTACTATAATAAAATAATATATCACCACCACCATAGCACAAACATCCTCCACCACCACCACACGGCACAAACATCCACCACCACCACCACCACCACCACCACCACCAGTACACAATAGAAAAAAAAAAAAAAAAAAAAAAAAAACCCAAATCCTCAATCGGAGACAAACCCAGCACACCACCATAGCACAAACATCCTCCACCACTACCACCACCAACACCACCAGTACACAACAGAAAAAAAAAAAAAAAAAAAAAAAAAAAAAAAAAAAAAAACCCAAATCCTCAATCGGAGACAAACCCAGCACAAATCAGAGACAAGCCCACGCGTCGATGCTGCCCACACTACATTCCTCGCGACTTTGTCCTCTCAATCCAGCGCCCCAGATCGTCGCAAGGCTTGCTGTATCTCGGCATGGGCGTATCGGGCGGCTAAGAAGGTGCCCGATACGGTCCTTCGTTGATGCCCGGAGGTTCTTATCAAGCGTATTCGAATGTCCAGAATATTCTTCAGAGTCGCAGCTTAGGTCGACGACGGTCCTTGCGTGACCTACATCGGCGAAGGTGGTTCCAGCAACTTCGTCAAAATGGTATACAACGGAATTGAATACGGCGACATGCAATTGATTTCTGAAGCCTACGATGTGTTGAAGAATATCGGCGAGCTGTCAAATTCGGAGCTCGCCGATATTTTCGCCGAGTGGAATCGCGGTGAGTTGGAGAGACCAGATTGAGAGAGAGAGAGAGAGAGAGAGAGAGAGAGAGAGAGAGAGAGAGAGAGAGAGAGAGAGAGAGCGATGTTCAGGGATGAATGAGAGAGAGAGAGAGTGAATGAGAGAGAGAGAGTGAATGCCATTATGGAGTGACGGTGATGAGTGAGGGAGGAGTGATCTGGGAGATGAGTGAGGCAGATAAGAGTGACGGTGGAGATATGGAATAAAAGAATGAAAAAAACTGAGGGGAGATTTATTATTTTAATCGGCAGTTGATTAAAAAATTATTATTATTTTAGATGAGTGCTACAGTGCACATCTATTTATAGATGTGCACTGTAGCAAATTAGCCAAATTTTATGGCTTTGACTCCACTGCTGTGAGCTTATTTTGCTATATTGGTGGAGCTAAAATAGCATTATAGCTTTTTAGCTCCACTGCTGCAAATGCTCTTAGAACCAAATTTGATTCCCTTCTATTTCTTTGTTCTCCTCTACCATTTTTCCCTTATTTGAATGTTAAAACATGAGCTATGCTACTTCACAGACCTGTTTTTAGAGCTGTTGTAGGAAGTTGAATTGTAGTCCTCCCAACATTCCATTCCTCACAATGACACTTTCATAGCTTGAACTCATGATTTTGGCTTTGATCAATACCAATTAATGGTCCCTCCCAACAAACTTGCTTTAATGAGCTTTGTTATCTTATTTGCTTTGAGTTATATATATATATATATATATATAAATTTTTTTTTTAAAACAAAAAGTATAACTTTAAGCAAATAAACTTCATTAGAAAAATTAATTGATTGATTTTTAAGTAAGTTGATTTACATAATATTTTTTATTTTTTATTTTTTTTGTCTTACCTCTAAACAAATAAACTAATAAAACTTAAACAATAAGTATGATCCTAGAAAGTTGTTGCACTTGGGCCACATTCCAACACTAGTGCTTTTCTCATTGCGGTGACTAGCCACTAATTCTTCATCCTTCTATTGTCATTCTTGCTCTCGATCTCCTCGAATGATTATGGAACAGAAGAACATTTTGACAAGGGAGTAATCGATCTTTGCAACAAATCTTGGTTTTGTGGTGTTGCACTTGCACACCCTACATCGAGTCTTTCAAATATGAGACGGTACAGACAGAAATGGTATATATTTTAATAGTTTTTTATTTTCTTTTCTCTTTTCTCTCTCCTCTCTCTTTACGTTTTCTTTTCTCTTCTCTCTCACCAGTTCCCTCTCTCTTACCTTTGTTCCTCTCACCGATTCCTCTCAATCTCTCTCACTTTCTGAAGCCGCCACCGCTAATCTTGCCTAGCTGCCGTCAATATCGTCAACCACCGTCAATATCGTCAACCACCGTCAATATCGCTCAGCCATACTCGATCTCGCTGATCTCACTCACGGTCTCACCTTCTCTAGTCACGACCGATCTCACCTCGGGGTCGCCGTCGATCTCACCCTTTTCCCTTTCCTCTCTGTCCGCCTTTCACTCTACCTCTCTCTAGTTGTGGGTTTTTTTTTTTTTTTTTGCAATTTGGGTTGATATGATATTGGTGAGTAATTGTGGTGGTTGGTTTGCAATAGAGGTGGGTTGTAGTGGTGGTGATGGTGGGTTCTAATATGATGGGTGAGTTGTGGGTGATGGTGGGCTATGGGGGTGGTATGGGTTTTGTGTTTGTTTTTTAAATTGTAAGCGGCAGGTGGTGGTGGGTTGTGGGCTATGGGCGGTGACAGTGGCAGTGGTGGTGGTGGGCTGTGGGGGTGGTGGCCAGTGGTGGCTCTCGGTGTTGTTGCGACAGTGGATATTGGTGACTGGTGGTTGTGCCGTTGATGTTTTTGCTGTTGTTGATGATAATGGGGAGGAGATAATATATTATTTTAATGTGTAGTAAATATTATTTTAATGTATAGAATTTAATGATAAAACATTTGATAAAGGAGATATTGTAAAATGATGTGGTAAAATAATAAAGTAGGTTTTTAATGTGTCAAAATGACATTTTTTTTAAAACACCTGATGGTCTTACGCACTACACACTTATTTTTTAAAACTGAAATAGTGTTTTTAACTCAGAATTTCGGAATTTCAAAGAGCTCGCTTAGTAGGCTGTGTTTGTTTCATGTAAAATATTTTCCGGAAATGCTATTTTTAAGAAAGGAAAATATTTTCAAGTGTTTGGTTGCATTTCAAAAAATGTTTTCAAAAATATTTTCTGGTGTTTAGTTGTGTTCTTGAAAATACCATAGAAAATACATTTTCTACTTGTTGCTCACATTTTCTCAGCTGCCAATCAAATATATAATATCATTCCCCAATACAGAAACACAAACAGAACCCAGGAAAAAAATTCATCAAATCCGGTCAAATTGAGAGAAGAAGGAAGAGAGAGAGAGGTGACTGGGTTCGACGAGAGGTGAGATCGCGTGGCGGAGGCAAAGGCGAGATCGCGCGGCATGGTGCTACGATCGCGATCGGCACGGTGCTGCGATTGCGATCGGTGCGAAGGCGAGATTGCGATCGATGCGGTGTTGCGACGATCAGACCCGGTTCAAAAGGGAGAGGGAGATCGAGAAAGAGAGAAATCGGCAGCGCGAACTGAGAACTCGGCGACACGAACTCGACGGCGTGATCTCGCCTCTGCGTCTGGGGTTGGGCCATTGCTCACTCTCCCTACTCTCTCTTCTTTCTCTCTCTCTCTGCCGTTCTGCTACGTCTGTGAGTTGTTCTTTCTCTCTCTCGTTCTCCCTTTGTGCGTCTGTGAGCTCCTCTCTTTGTGCGTCTCAGTTCCGGAAGTGATTTGAAGGTAAAATAAAAACGGAAATGCTTTTACAGGATTAAAGGGCATATTTTACGGTCAACGGAAGTTATTTTCCGTTTGACCCAATTTTCCGAACCAACCAAACAGCCCATTTCTGAAATTAGTTTGAAGTCAAACAAACACAGCCGTAGTTACCAAACTTTTGGGTCCGTTTGGTACACCTACTCAAATACATGTTTTCAGTTTTTAAACAATAATTCACATATTTTTACACATTTTTCCATTCACACGTATTTTCACACATGTTTTCAAACACATATTTTCAGTTTTTAAATACATATACCAAACACTCCCTTAATATCTATAAAATATTGGGTTTGAAATTTTTTATAAGCATCTTGCGGTCACTTTCATTAGATTTTTTTTTTTTTTTGGTAATAATTTAATATATGTGGAACAAAAGAATTATATATATCTGAGAAAATAGTTAAATATTCAAAGAAGTAAAATATATTGGCTCTTGCAGTGGTAGATTTTGAGTGTGTGTATATAAGGTGAGTAGTGTAGTGTACTATTTATTATTTTTTTTAAAGTATGTCAGTCTTTGAAGAGCTTGCTCACTGTGTGTTCGAAACTTTGGATACATGACCGTCAAGGAGCAAGGGAGAAAAAGGACAGGAGTATTTTTTATGAAAAATTTCGAGAAAATTTTGTTTTTAAATGAATTAATTTTTTTTATAAAAAAAATCTAAAAACTACAAAAGCAAATACCTACTTTTATACGTTATCATTTATAAATGATTGCTTTCCTTGTGAATAATTGGGTAAACCAGTCTATTTAAGTGTTGTGGGATCACTACTACCATTTTTCCTTCCTTTCTAATTTTCTTTCACAAATCATATATACAACCAAAAAACATCATGAAATTTCTCCATTCATGTTCCTTTCTTCTCCTTTTTCTTCTCTCCCCTTCATTTTACCTAACATAATTTTCTATTTTTAAAACTAAAAAACTTGTCTGGCAATCCAAAACATACAAAAAACAAAAATTGTTCTTAAAACTCAATTTGTGAAAGAAACTGAAAATACACAAAATGCTGTTTTTAGTTTCTAGTTTTCAAAAGTCAATGAAAAAAAACGTTTGATTTAATGAATCTATCTAATTTAATGAGTTAGCACTAAACTGCAATGGTGGCTCTAGGATTTTTTTTCTAAGGGGATCAGTAAGAAGATACATCTTAGGTAAAATATGAATCTTACGGTCTAAATGGATTTCTTATTACAAATTTGTCTATAGTACGCATTAGTAATAGTATAAAAAATAAACTATAGGTTCATTTGACACATTTTTTTTAATATAATGAACATGTTAATTGTTGTTGTTAAGTGAATTTTAATTATTACTGCTTAAAATACTTTTTTTTATTAGTTTATGACGATTATATGTTTATATTGTACTATCAATGTAAGATTTATATTATAGATAATTATACCATACACATTTACAAAAACTATATAATATTGTACACATTTGTTTAGAAACAATGTAAATATTACAATGATAGTACAATGTAAACTATGAATTTTCCATTAGTTTATTTCAAATTTATTAAGATCTAAATGGGTTTTTTAAAACAATTTTAGATGAAAAAAAAATTTACTTTGTTGTTAGGCTTACTATTTCTCCCATATCTTAGATAAATTTGGATTATTGTTTGGCCTTTTTTTGTATTTAAAAAGGTCAAAATATTGTTAAAATGATCATAATTAAACTTATTTCAAGTGGGTTTAAAAAAAAATTTAGAATCAGAGTGTTTAAATTTTTATTTAGGAAGGTCAAATAAAAAAAACAAAATATATTATATATATAAAAAAATTGCTAGCTCAGGGGGTTCATTTGAACCCCCTGAGCTATACATGGCACGGCCCATGCACTACGTAGCTTCTTGTGTATTGGAGGTGAACTTTTTTCGATAAAGATTTTTCTAAATTAAAGAAAACAAGAAAGAACACAAATTTAGTATAAATTGTGTGTTATAAAAAGGTGTATACTTTCTCTTTTTAGTATTTCATCCGTTACCTATATTTGGTTCAAAGACAAATTCTCATTTATAGTTTTTTTTTTTTTTTAATAACTTTTTTTAGATGAAATTCTAATTTATATTTGGTTGTACTCAAAGGTTTACTACTTTCTCTTCATAGTATTTTTCACTTGTTACTATTTATAGCATTAATACTACTTGTACTTTATTATATACGTTTCGAATTTGTTATAAAAAAAATGTTTATTTTCAAAACGATATTGAAAAAATAAATAATTTAGTTGATTTAATAATTTCTTTATGGGGTAAAGATTAAAGAAAGGGATTTAAGAGAGAGAGAGAGAGAGAGAGAGAGAGTTAATTATCAATATTAATAAATGAATAATTAAAGGATTCTCCATCTTTTTATACATTTTTTCTTATAAGGACACATATTGAATTCAAGTTTTAGGGAAATTTTCATTTTAAACTCTATAATCTAAGGGATATAACAAATTGACGCTATAATTTCAAAAATAATAAATTGAACTCTAAAGTTTATAAAAGTAACAAATTAAACAATTCAAACAATGATTTTTTGAAAAGCAATAAACTATTAAACCTCAGTCTATTTAAGTGAAATGACATTTTATTTGAGGTTTGTTATTGGTTTAGGGTTTAATTTGTTACTTTTTACAAAATCATGGTATAATCTATTACTTTTAAAACTATAGGACTTAACTTGTTATTTTTTGCACCTCAAGATTTAATTTTTTATTTTTAAAATTATAGAATTTAATTTGTACTCCCTTAACATATAGGGTTAATACGAAAATTTCCCAAAGTTTTATGTAAGAAAGATTAAAATAACCTTTTGTTGCTATTACTTTGAATACTACTCACTTTTTATATTGTGAAAAGGGTACAACATTCTTTTTAAATAAAGACTACAACTACAACATTAACATTATTAAAGATTACAAGAGCTCAAGCAAAATATATATATATATATATATTTATATGTTTATGAGTATTTGACTACCTACCTAGCTATTGAGTATTTAATTCTTTATTTGATGCTATGGTATTTCTACGAGTGCATTTAAAAATCTACAGTAAGTATTTTTTTTTTCTTGTTTAAAATGGTTTTTTTCAATGAAGATTTGATTTGGAACACAAAAAAAAACCCCAAAATGCGGGAGTGATGTTATGAATACTATAAATTTTACTAAATAGATCTTGCAAATGGATGTGTATCTAATAACCATGGTGCACACCTTTGGTGCGATGGTTACTCCACAAGTATAAGCTCTTGTGGGATGTGAGAGGGTAAGGGTCGGAGTTTAAATCTCTAGGAGGAGGCTTTACACACATATACACTTAGATTAAGTTATGGTAGAATTTCTATCTTGTATTAAAAAAATAACCAAAAAAAAAATTTAAACACTCATTTATTATTTTGTTGAAGTGACGCATCAATTGCATTTATTATCACATTGGTTTGTAATTTTTTTTTAAAGTAAAATTTATAATGGTTTATAATGTTTTCATATTACAGCATGCATATTTAAGACATGCATACGTTGAGCGGTGAGACTATATATTCTGAGCCCATTCCCATGACTTCCAGGACCACAACACCTCATTAATATTAATAATACTAGGTAGGTTTACAATGGTCACCCCCATGCATGAAGCTCCTCTAGAAATTAGAAAATACAAAAAACTAATATAAATTTTATTACAAAACTCTTACAATATGCTAATAATAAAAGTTATTAGTGTCAATTCAAGATAATAAATGAGTGTTCAATTTTTTTTTCTTCTTATTAGTGACATCAGTTTATAAGACACATACAATAAAATTAATTTATAGTATCTCTAATATCACTCTAACCAATTCATTGAGTTTTGCCATTGAAGCAAACACTGTAGGAACCTTTTCACCTTCTGGGCTTAGTAGTATCTCTCATTTTCTCACAAATTCTAAGGCTTAAAAGTAGGAACCGTTTTATATTTGCTTGTCTTCTTTTCTGCTTCTTGAAGCTTTTGCTCTGGCTTCCTAATGCACCTATTTAGTACTATTTAATGATCAAGCAGAGTTGATAATTAAGTAGAACTGGTAGCTAGCTTTTTGAATAGACAGCCGATGAATGGGTTTTGAGTAATGGCATATGAGTACTGAAAAGAAACACAGTAATGGGTGATAGATCAGAATTTAAAAAGCGGCTGTACCATGCTATTCATCAATTTGAAAGAGTGATGTACTTTTCTATCATTCAGATAAGATTCAACTAAAGCATGAATATTAATTTGTAAAGACACTAACACAAATCTATATAAGTCAAGAAATTTGTAATTCATCTGATGTCTCTTGATATTTCCAACGAAAATTTCTCATATGTTCGAATGACCCTCCTGCCATGTTGTTGTAATTATCAAATTATTAAAACAAAATCTATACAAGGGTGTGCAGTCTCAAAGGAAGCCAATATGGTCATCCTCAGCAGAAAGTATGAATCATAATTTCTTGAGATTGATGAATTAAGGAAATGCAATGAACCCCCCTTGCCTGCCTGAAGAATAGAACAAATTATAAGAGTGAGACACCAACATGGATTGTATCATGGAATTCAAACAAACAAAACAGTAGCTAGCACATCCACTTCAAATGTATCGAATTCCAGCTTTTGCACCTAGTACCGCTGAGTGAAATAGCTTGCAAACTTTAGTACTAAAAGCTTAGGATAAAGGGCATGCTTATGAATTATGATCTTCTGGCCAAGTATGTGCTTGGATTAATTAGTTTTTTTGGTCAGTTTATAAGTTTATTTGCTTATGAATAGCTTTTATATGATTTTTTTTTAATCAACTTTCAACAAATAAGTAAATTATATAAGTTGTTCAACAATTAAAAAGCTAATCCAAATACACTTTAATAAATGAAATTAGATTTACCGACAAATATTAGAATACGAATCTTCAACACCTAAACCTAATTGCTCAAAAAGTGGTTATAAAAATTGATCCCTCCGTTTTAAAGATATATATGGTCCTTATGGCTTATAAGTGGTCACTTATTCAACTAACTAATAGGTGTCTTTCCACCTACTTCTCTAGCTTTTCAAAGAGTGAAAAATTCAAACCCAACTTTTTTTTTCTTTTTTTTCTTTTACACTTCCCAAATTGTTTTAGATTAAATTATTTGAGCTGCTCTCATGAGAAATAAAGAAGAAAAGAAGCGGTATTTCATGTAGATAAGATGTTAAACAGAAAGAACACAAATGGACTATATTAACGAAAATTGAATTCAACACATCAGCCATGAATTCTTGGTGAAACTTGAAATTTGTATGGCCTATTGATGGATGCAGCTTGTTCAAGCATTCTTCTCTCTGGCCATTACTGAATTTGAAATTGGAAAATTTACTTAATTTAATCATGATTTCGAAATATATTAGATACAAACATCTTAAAAATTATTACAATTTAGGGAAACAATTTTTTAGAAACCCTAGACAAAATCCTCAGATCTCCATAAATTTTTAAGAATCTTAAGTATACACCCTAAACTCTTCTAAGAACCTTTAATATTAGGAATTGTTTATTGACTTTTGTGAACTGATGGCCTTTCTATCGGACTACCTATGATTCTATACACAGAAAAACAGTGTTTCAAGACACAAGAAAATACAGGAAATGTTGAAAGTGATAAATTTCCAGCTATATATCCCAAGTTTAAGTTGTTAATCATTTACCAATTATTTTAACACTCCCTCGCATATATATGCATTTAGACTCCATCTTAATAAGAAATTAAAACCCAATATATGAGATTTTAAATTTTTTAATATGAGATAGGGTAGAGATAAGGATTCGATAATCTTGATACCATAGTAAGTATGCCAATTTCTTATCTTTTAACATGAGTTATTGCGCTTAGAGTACTCACATCATAAGGTTTATAATAGAAAAAATGTGTCAAATTTACATATTTTTTTGTCCAAAAATGACCCACATTAAAGAAGCTAAAATTGTGTAAATATATATATGCATAGCTGCTATAGTAATTGTGTGAATTTATTCCTATAAAAAAAATTATGTAAATTTATACTGACACTATTTATTTTACATTTATTTTTTTATTCTATTTTTTCGTATCTTAAGGATGAAAAAAGAAAAAAAGAGTTGATGGTTATTGTTGTATGTGAAAAAAGAGAAACAACTAAATAATATTGATATTTTAATTATAAAATATAGTGTAAAATAAATAAGTTAATGCGAAATATTTTAAAAATAAATATATAAAATAGAAAATATAGATAATTACGTTAAAATACACATAAATTTTTACATAAGTTAAGGGAGAGGCTCTAATATTCAGTAACAAGTGACGGACTGTTCATTCTCATCAATTAATACCTACTAAAAAGTCTTTGAAAAATGAATTGTTGGAAGGGTTTTACCCATCACTATTATCTTTCATGAATACTTAGATATATAGTCCATGAATATGATTATCCCATCTTATTAATTGGGGACCAGTAGTGTACCACTTGCAATCAGCATTATCTTCTCTACCTACTAAAAAGCCTATAATGAAAAATGAATTGCTGGAAGGGTTATTCATATTTTGATTCATATACCTATTTCTTTTGATTCTTTTCATAACTCTCAGGTGATCCCAACTCCCAAGGACCCAACTGCCCTAGCACTACCTTTTAATTGACAAACCTCGAAAAGACACTACACCAAGATCAGTGTGCTGTTATAAATTATATGTCACTCGAGAGTAGTATTGTTAGTTCCATGCACATGTACTAGAATAACTACAGATAATGGATCTATTGCTCTTGGAGGCAGCTTCACTGCTGTTAGAACCAAATTTGATTCCCTTCTATTTATTTGTTCTCCTCTACCCTTTTTCCCTTATTTGAATGTTAAAACATGAGCTGTGCTACTTCACAGACCTGTTTTTAGAGCTGTCCTAGGAAACTGAATTGTAGTCTTCCCAACATTCTACTCCTCACAATGATGCTTTCACAGCTTGAACTCATGATTTTGGCTTCGATCAATACCAATTATCGGTCCCTCCCAACAAACTTGCTTTAATGCGCTTTGTTATCTTATTTGCTCTTAGTTTTTATATATATATATATATATATATATATATATAAAAAAAACAGAAAGTATAACTTTAAGCAAATAAACTTAATTAGAAAGATTAATTGATTGATTTTTAAGTCAGTTGATTTACATAATATTTTTTATTTTTTATTTTTTTTGTCTTACCTCTAAACAAATAAACTAATAAAACTTAAACAATAAGTATGATCCTAGAAAGTTGTTGCACTTGGGCCACATTCCAACACTAGTGCTTTTCTCATTGCGGTGACTAGCCACTAATTCTTCATCCTTCTATTGTCATTCTTGCTCTCGATCTCCTCGAATGATTATGGAACAGAAGAGTATTTTGACGAGGGAGTAATCGATCTTTGCAACAAATCTTGGTTTTGTGGTGTTGCACTTGCACACCCTACATCGAGTCTTTCACCAACCACTCTAGTGTATAGGCTACTTTGTTCGATGATGTTTTATCGAGCATCCATTAAATGAGTCTAAACCATACAACTTTTATGACGGAAAAAAGACGATCAATCGTTTTCCACAAATGGGGCTAACAAAACAAATCAATTGGTTGCACTTGACACTTGGCAAAAGGATGATAAATAAGACACTAGTTGTGCCAGCCAGCCATATCGAACCTCTAAAACTTAAAAGGCAATAAATTTCCTTTTTAGAGAGATGGTAGATTATTTGTAGATGATTTGAATGCAAACCTATGTTCTTTGTTTTCCCTCATTTTATAAAGAATTTTTATGGCATGTTACAGAGTACCTTTTTCCTGAATCTTTTTTGGTTAATATATATGGAATAATGATTATAGCTTCTAGTGTGAGTAGTCTTTAGGTAGGTTGAGTAGGGGTCATCTCAATTATTCCTGGCCATTTCGAGCTAAACTGTCTGGATGAACTAGCGGTCAGTAAATGACATGGAGATAGAATCTAACTCAGCTTAGTGGATGAGGAGGACCTGATATATATTGGCAGCATCCATATCAATCTAGTTGGAAATAACAATTCTCAAAATGGAAAATGGTATACAAACTTGTAAAATTTATGTAGTAAAATTTGTAATATATGTAACATTATCTTTCAAAATATGTTTCATTGTGTTATGAAAATTCAATTGAGAACAAATTTAAGATATATGTTCATTACCGTTTTCTACTCTATATTTTCCCTTTCCTTGGTACACATGAGCCACACGATTTGTACTCATATGGTAATTTTAGTGTGCTTGCAAGTATTGTATTCATAATTATTTCAGTTATATTTTTCAAATTATCCACTTATTCAACATGATCAGATCACGATTCACGACGTCAAGAGTCTTATAGTTTAGTGATATATATTAACTTTTTTTTATTAGAAAAATAGCTCAAATAAGGCTTTAAAGTTCAAATGTCTTTTTTTATTATTGTAATTATCAAATTATTATTTAAAAAGAAAACATCATGATTCACAAAGATAAGGCGGGACATTGGGCTACCATACACAATTCCAACAAATTCTCAACTTAAGAAAGGTAACTTGCAGGAGGCTAGAATCTCTGAGTTGATGGTCACTAGGATAACCGGGTACCACTTAGGCCAAAAGACCCGGTGGTATGAGCGAATTGTGTCCTATAATTTTTTTTTTTCTATAGAATATATAATTGTGTTTGTGTACCATAATTATGTTTACTTGTGGCCTGGATGCATATCAGGCCTTGGAAGTTCGGCCTTTGGGAATTGGGATGATTTTGGGTCTACATACCTTAACCTGTTTAATTACATTGGGCTAACTTTTGTATGAGTTATGACCCATTATCTTTTTGCTAGCATTAGCCCCACTTAGCTTGTTTTATAACTTGGTTTGTTTGATAACTATGGACTGGGGTCGATCTGACCTCGCTATAAATATAGTAGCCTACAGGTGAAATTAATCTGTCAATGGGTACTTGAGATTGAGAGTAACATTACATTTTCAGAACAGCATAATGTGCTTTATAAGCCAATCATGTGTGTGTAAGTCCACAATTTTAACTTGCTATAATTGTGTATTTGCTGACCTAAAAGAGGCCTTAACTCTTATGTTCCCCACTCAGCACTTTATGTTCTTCAAATCAAATCATACAGATGCGATTTTGTATCAATTATCACTAAATTTTAAGTGGTAGGTCACATGTATTTTAATCATTATGCAAATCAAAATCTAAAAGCCATAAATACATGCCATTGGGTACATTCCATTAGCTAAAAATTAGCAAACTTTAGAACAAATCTTCCCATTTTATGTAAGGAAAGTGTAACCCAAGTCCATAGAGTGACACATTTCATCGCATAAGGGCCTAACCAGCACAAAACATGAAGTGATTCCATTACCCCACATGTGCTCACAAGCTGTCCAATAACAAAATTTTATTTGCCCAAGACATTGGTCTTCTTTTAATTATATATATCCCACAGATTCTTTGGTTTAAGTAGTACTGCATCTTTGGCCTTGTTTACATATTTCATCACTGAAATCTCTCTCTCTCTCACAGCAATCATTCCCAGCCAAATGCATACCAATCAAACACTACCACCACAAACCACATTGGCTCTTCAAACTCTCCATTGCAAACAAATATCATCCCTGCTTTCTCATGAAACCTTCATCAAACACCAATGCATTAACACTCTCAAAACCCTGAACTCCCACATCACCACCTGCCTCGCAGTCCACAACAACCTCCTCTATGCTGCTTCCACCAACATAATCAATGTCTTCGATTTATCCAACCACACCCACATCGATTCATTCAACGACAATCCCACTTCTGGGTCGGTCAAATCCATTGCATTCAACAGCACCAACATCTTCACAGCTCACCAAGACTCCAAGATTCGTGTATGGCAAATAAGACTCACACACCACCACCTAGTTTCCACGCTTCCCACTCTCAAAGACCGTTTGTATCGTTCCCTTTTGCCAAAGAACTATGTCCACGTTAGAAGGCACAAGAAGAAGCTTTGGATTGAACATTGTGACACGGTTTCAGGCCTAGTTATGAACAAAGGTTTAATGTACTCGATTTCTTGGGACAAAAGCTTTAAAATATGGAACACTTCTGACTATTATTGTTTAGAGTCAGTGAACAAAGCTCATGAAGATGCAGTGAACGCTATTGCAGTATCCGATAATGGAGTTGTTTACACTGCTTCAGCTGATGGGTGCATTAGGGTATGGGAGAGAAATGATAGTGTGAAAAGACACACTTTGGTGAGTACCTTAGAGAAGCACAAATCCACCATTAATGCTTTAGCTTTGAATGGTGACGGGTCGGTTTTGTTTTCGGGTGGTTCTGACCGTTTGATCATGGTGTGGGAGAAGAAGATGATGATCAAGAATGGTGTGAAGAACAACATGGGTTTTGTGGAGGAATTGTGGGGTCACACAGGGGCTGTACTATGCTTAATCAACGTGCAGGATTGCTTGTTTGCTAGTGGGTCATCTGATCGGACGGTGAGGATTTGGCAACGTGGTAAAGAAAATGGGTATCAATGTTTGGTTGTGATGGAAGGACATGAAAAACCGGTGAAGTCGTTGGTGGCAGTTTCTGCTGAGGTTTCTAATGGTGTTGTTTCAGTTTGTAGTGGAAGTCTAGATGGGGAGATTAAGATTTGGGACATCTCGGGTTCTAGGATCAACAACATATGTCCTCAAATTTGATTCAATGAAAATCTCATTTAGAAATTAAAAAATCATGGTCTATTTTTGGGTAAGATTAGTGAAATGATGTATTCCAATACGATATAAATATTAGAAATTGATGTGTTGACTTTTATGAAAAATTATTAATTTACAATGTACCATTTATATTAGATTTACGTGTAAAATGTTATATTCATTTGTTTAATTTACAATATAAATCTTATACGAATGGTGTAATATTGTAAACCAATTATTTTTCAACTTTTAAATACAAAATTAATATAAATAATATGAAAATTATTTATTATATTATTGAAGTGGTATTAATAAGATTCAAAGTCAAATTAGATTATAATATCTATGTAGTACACCTAGCATTTTTCGAAATTTGTATGGTATATAAAACAAATGTGAACTTATAACCAAGAACCCAAAAACAAATTTGAACTATTAGTGGGTGAAATACTGAAATGAAATCACATGATTTTGCATATTTTATTTTGTAACATAATGAAAAGCCAGGTTAGAGCACTTTTGGGTTATAACTTATAACATATGATGGGAAACATGAAATCATTACTTCCAAGTCAATTTTGCTTCGTCCATGTCTTTGTCTTCATGACTTTTGCTTGGGTGACAATCATAGCACAAAAAAAGAATGAGAAAAAATAATTTAAAAGGCTTAAAAGCTGCAAATAACATCACAAATAACTTCTTCTTCTTCTTCCTTTTGTTTTTGTTACTTTTTCAAGCAATAAAATATGCCATCTATATACTTTCATAGTGGTGGCGGCACGTTTTAAAGCATTTAGATTTTAGGTACATATTGCTTCATCGATCTCACATTGTGATATCCTTTTCTTCGAGAAGATCAATGCCTCAAAAGTGCTATCTAGCTACCTGTTTTAATAAGCGGAAACTACACAGAGGAAGCCCCTCCTAATAATTGAAACTTGAGAGGTTTTGTTTGTTAATTTAGTTGTTTGAGCATTAATTTAAATCATGTAAATGGCGTATTCAGTGACATCCAAATTGGCTATAGGTGAACATAAAGAAATTCATGTGATCCCAGCTTAAAATTCCATACATTTTGAATCTGAAAACACCACTACAAAAAAAATGTCCTCTAGCCGCGTTTTTAAAACACGGCTATAAGGATATACGATAAACGTTATAAAATGATGTGCTAACTTTTAAATACAAAATAAAAATAATAAGAAAATTATTTATTATGTTATTGATATATTACTAATAAGATTTATTGTCAAAGTTAGTTTATAAGATTTTTGTAGTAAAATTAGCATTTTTCAAGATTTGTATGCTATATAAAACAAATTTGAACTTACCAAGAACCCGCATACAAATTTGAATTATTAGCAGGTGAAATACATATGATTGTGCATATTTTATTTCATATTGAAAGTTTAGGGCACTTTCGAGTTTTAAAATATGGGAAACATGAAATCATTACGTCAAGTTGATTTTTCTTGGTCCATGCCTTTAATTGTCTTCATGACCTTTGCTTGGGTGACAATTATAGCACAAAAAAAAAAAAATGAGAAACAAATAATTTTTTTTCAAAAGAAAAAGGCTTAAAGCTGCAAATAACATTACAAACTATTCTTTTCTTTTGTTTTATTTAGTTACTTTTGCAAGCAATATAATAAAACATTTATATACTTTCATAGTGATGGATTGGCCGCACGCTTAGTTTTAGCATTTTGGACCTGCTTCATCGTCTCTCACATGGTGACATGCTTTTCTTCGAGAAGATCAATGTCTCAAAAGTGCTATCCACATGTCTTAATATGCGGAATCTACACAGAGGAAGCTTCATTGCCTTATTATGAAAGTCCCTCCTGATAATTGAGAGGCCAAAGTTAAGGTTTTGTTTTTTAATTGAGTTGTTTGAGCATTAATTTAAATCATGTACATGACGTATTCAGTGACATCTAAATTGGCTATAGGTGAACATATATAATGAAATTCATGTGACCCAAGCTTAAAACTCCATGCATTTGGAATCTGAAATTGAAAAAAAACACACAGACAAAAGAGTAAAATACTCAAAAGGGAGTTCAGAACAAGCAAATATGAATTCGTATTCCGGCAAAGTGGGAGAAAGTGGATTACAGTGTAGCAATGCAACTGATTTAGGTTTGTTACATTTAAAAACCAGAAATTAAAGG
Organism: Quercus lobata; assembly: GCF_001633185.2. Lineage (NCBI taxonomy): Eukaryota > Viridiplantae > Streptophyta > Magnoliopsida > Fagales > Fagaceae > Quercus > Quercus lobata. The sequence goes on from NC_044913.1 coordinate 5,912,674, forward strand.
AGTTTAGTCCCATTTAACAACATTGGTGGTTGCCTCTTTGCGTAAGTGCTTACGTATATATAGTTTCAATTGAAATTAACCAGCATCATATTGTTCATTACATGAAAAAATCTAGTATTACAAATTAGTGTACAACTTTTTTTGCTTTAACTGTGATGTGACAAAGTGTCAGTGATGAAAGAAAAATGATGGGTCTATATGTAAGTGATAAACAACCACTCACAATCTGTCACGATAGAGTTGTAATAAAAAGTTGTGGAATAGTTTGTGGTACTAGAACCACTCGTTGGTCCTTTAAAATTCATGTTTCGAATGGAAAAACACACTAGAGCTTGACCATGTTTATAAGGGCCTACTATAATTCATTTGATTAGGTGATCCCACTTAAGAATGATTATTGACTAATGTTATTGTCACTGTCCTGTTGGTTTAATGACAGTCACTTTAAAATTAATTAGCAATCAGTTTGGGTACACCAATTACTAATTTATGTGAGATTTTAATTATGCATGGACACTATGTGCAGGGACAAACCAGAGTCGGTGGTTTATGATAAAATCATAAAACTAACCAACATTCTTGTTCATCTTTCAATATAATAGACTTATCCATAGCAATAATAATAATCATCTTTCGATGGAATCAGTCATATTCAAAACCAACTATTGGACTATTGCTTTATTTTAGTACATTTCTTTATGCGAAATGCTGCAAACAAATTGTGATTTAAATGTTTGTTGAAGATTTGTGTTTTCCCTAAATATTCCTCTATGGTTAGCAAAGATACTACTCTCATTATCATAAATCATAAGCATGTGATTCTAACAACTAATAATATAATGTTTCACTCTTTTATAATGTATAACCACATAATACTATTTCTCTCGCATGAATCGTGAATCTTACAATGAATATAATTTGTAAGACCCACTATTATATAAAAGGAAGAAGATATACTTTTAGAGTTCTAAATAATGACTCCAACCTAACTATTCATACATATTTTCATTTGTGTATGACTTTATAACTGAAAACATGTATGAATAGGTTGAACTTTACAAGTAAAAAAAAAGGGGGGAGGGGGTGTTTGAACTTAAATTATTTATTTATGTTTTAGAATGGCTGAGAACATGAATATAGGTTGAACATGAAGTTTTACAAAATATTTCTTCTTACCTTCATCTCCATGCACTAAGATCCCTTTGTATCGTTATCTACAACAATTTGTCTTCTCATTTTTGTCTTCATGGTGTCTGGCTAGCTAAGTGCTAGTTCATATTAGTTGTCCTTTAAGCCATTCGAAGTCAGAAACAATAAGCTAATTGCCTGTGCCTATGGCTCCATAGTCCATATAGTATGAGAGGTTTTCCTAATAAAACATGTTAAATTACAAGTTTATAGTTCAAGTTCCCAAGGTACCATAGAGGTTTAGTAATTAGTCACCTGTCAACAGAGAGTTGCATTGCTATTTATAATATATATATGATGAAAAAAACACTTATTATAAATTATAAGCCTTCCTCAATTTATCATATGCCAAACTGAATTTTTCTTCTATAAAATAAACCAGACAACAGATGATATATATGAGAGTTTTGGATTGGGAGACAAGGATAACATGCATTTCGCATATATATGTATTCCCCCAATGTCATACCGTGATAACCATAATTTGCAAACAAAAGAAACCGAGGTTTCAAAACTCAATAAAATGTCGCTCACTGCACGTGTGGTTGGACTAAGAATTTCTTTTTAATAAGTATTGACTAATAAGAATCTCATGTAAACCTTTTGATTTTCACTCTATTTTATTGTTTAGTGTTTTCTTTTTCTTGTTCTTTTTAACTTTGGAATTAAAATTTGATGAAGAGTAATATTAGGGACATACTATTTTTCATAATTGATATCATATGCTGTTGTAATTGGAGTAATATCATTTTCACATAAGTCAATCATTAAAACCATTTTTATTATAAACCAATCACAAGATTCACAATGAATCATGTTAGCAGTTGTGAAGATTGGAGAGTGTTGTGCACTTAATCTTGGATGAAGTGCACTTAATCTTGGATGAAATTGGAGAATGGTGTGGTTTTCCAAATCCAAGGCCCAAGTACTCCATGATGACTGAAGGGTAAAGACAGGCTTATAAAGAAATCTGGGAAATTCTAGCCCTTTGCCCTTAATTTTGAAAAAAATTAGCAATATACCCCTTTTTCGAAATTATATAGGGATATGCCCTTGTTTCGATACTCGATTACTTTAAAATCGAGTTTCATTAAAATACTCGATTCGTAGAAAATCGAGTTATTTCAAATAAAACTAAAAAAAAAAAAAAAAGAGCATAGAACTCGATTTTAGGGAAGTCGAGTTCCAAAACGCCGCCATAGGGCTTTAAAACGTCACTATAGGGATTAAAAACGCCACTATAGGGCCCCTTGAACTTGGTATGGGGACTTATAAAAATTTTTGCAGGAAAACGCCGCTATAGGGCTCTAAAACGTCACTATAGGGCTTAAAAACGTCACTATAGGGCCTAAAAAAAATCACTATAGGGCACCCAGAAAAAAGCGATTACACTTATAAAAAATTTTGCAGAAAAACGCCGCTATAAGGCCTTAAAACGTCACTATAGGGCTTAAAAACGCCACTATAGGGCACCGTGAATATGGGTCAATCTCACTTCTAAAAATATTTGCAGGAAAACGCCGCTATAGGGCTTTAAAACGTCACTATAGGGCTTAAAAACGCCACTATAGGGATCCCTGAATATAGAGCAATCACACTTATAAAATTTTTTTTTGCATGGAACTCGATTTCTTGAAACTCGAGTTCCATGGAAATTTTTTTTTTTTATATTTTTTTTTAAGTTTGATCGGGCATAACTCGATTTTCTACAAATCGAGTATTTAATTGAACTCGATTTTAGGATAATCGAGTATAAAAACAGGGGCACGCTCCTATATAGTTTGCAAACAGGGGCATGTTGCTAATTTTTTTCAAAATTAGGGGTAAAATGCCAGAATCCTCAAGAAATCTGCTTAAAGAGCACAAGGTCAAAGGCACATCTCTTTGATGACAATTTTTAATATTTGCCTATGGAGGAGGATTGTCACTATACAATGGAGTTAGAGAAACCGCCGAATGATTATGAAAATAGTTGGGTTGGCTAAGAGCAAGTTTTGATGAAATCACAACAGAGACCACTCAGCAATCAGCCTGTAAATGTGGATGTCCACTTCGATATCTAGAGTCTAGCCCCACGGAAGATTCTGTACATAAAAGTTGAGGTCCAACCGATTTTGTCATTGTGCTTAGGCCATATTTGAGATGTCCAAGCTGTTCATCTAAGCTAAAGGTTAGCATACATATATTTTATGCAGTGGGTGCTTTTGAAGATTCACTTTCATAAGGGAGATATGTTGTTTTCAAAAGCAACTAAAATACAATAATATAGTAACTTGTCACCAAATTTAAGTTGAAAACTATAGATAATGTCATTGCATAGGATGGCCCTGTGGTTCCTGCTAATTACTTCAGAGGCTAAGATTTATGCTGTTGATTTTCCCCCACCCTTTTTTCTTACTAACCCCACAAAAGGGTTTTGAGGTTTTCATAAAAGATGAAAAATGAGTTGAGAAAATAAAGTGAACAAACAATATATCGGTTAGCCCAAAACCCAGGACGAAGATGGAATAAAAGTATAAAATGGTGGGTGGATTCTGGGTTGAGGGTACTGCTTCTTAAAAAGGCTAGGATTGGGCAAATGCCAACCCAAACCCATTAACAATTGTTCACAATACAATATGATTCAAGTATATGTTGTTTACTCTATGATAACTATTATATAATATACCAAGAATGAGTTTTATTTTTATTTTTAGTATATATGTAAAATTTAATCATAGATTTCTTATTCGATAACAAAATACTTTACTAATTGAACTAACGGTAACCTACATTATTCACAAGTTATATAGTTCTCTTTGCATTGCTTTCTTTTTTTGTTAGAAAACATTCGAACCAAAGAAATTTTCCTAGGACCCTTTTCATACTAGTGCTAAGTTAGAGCCAACAGGTAGCTGGAGCTTTTACAAAGAACATAGAAAACTTCAGTGGTACAAAAAACTCTGATGGAAGAAAAAAAGTCGAATTTCAAGTTCTCCCGTGCCAGTATGGGCAATCTCGTACACCAAAAATCTCAGGATTTTCTTGTCATGACTAAGCTAATTATAATCACAGTAGACCTGGACGACCAAGCTTCCAAATGGAGTAACAGATAAAGGTGAGTAGGCAACACAAAAAGAACTTATTGCACATTTCTAGATGTAATCCAGACTAGACTGAACCAGTCTGTCATTAATGCATCATATAAAGCGTAGAAACTAAAATATGGACAAGAGGTGACCTTTAAGGACCCAGCCACTAACTGTGGCCTTTCATATTTCTGCTACAAACATAAATTTCATACTTGATTTCACTCAACTTCCTCAGATGTGCTAGTGAACGCTGTATTTGTGCAAGTTATATATATATTTTTTTTTGATAATGTGCAAGTTATATATAAGTGATAAAGAAGAGAGCGTATTTGTGATTTTGGAAACAAAAGATAGCATGGTTACAATCATAACTCATTTAGCCTAAAACAAGTCATTTCTTGATAAGAGACCAAGAGCTAAGGTAGAGAAGTGAAAGACAAGCTCATAATATGGCAGTTTCAGAAAAAAAGAAACCAGTGCTGCTCCCTCTAAAATAGGGGGATAGCAGATGAAGGTTACAGAGCTCTCTTGTGAAAAACACCACTTGCACAAAATTCATTCTATTTCCACTGTGTGTTACTGAAAACTGTCCAATAGCAATCCACAGTTCGACAAAACTATGCACCACTACAAACAGAAACAACAGAATATAACAATACTCTGTGACACAATCTTAAGATTCCAACCACCCTGGATATGAGAATACCAAAATATGTTCTTACAGACATTCTCTGACAGGTACCTACCTTATAAAAGAACATTCTATGACAGGTAACAGATATTGAAACAAGAAGATCTAGTGTAAGAATCTGGCTCAATACACAATTGCCAAGGCAAACTAGATAATTGATATATGTCCATCACTATGAGGTTTATAACAACAAGTATATACAATCAAAAATAAAAACATACATCTTTGAGGCAAAGAAATAGCATAGGAAGTCACATAATTTTTTTTTTTTGATAGGTAATGAGAATATTTATTGAAAGAAATTAAAAGTATCTACAAGCTGCGCCCCAAGTACACAAGTGGTGCACTATGGAAAGCCAGACAAATTGGCAAAAAGTGCACTGATCTGAAAACTCCACTAGGGAAGAAAATGAAAGACTGTTCATCACAGTCATCCAATCATACAAGAATGCTCCTCCCCCTCCAAAGTACAATGATTCCACTCTTCTCAAATAGTCCACATAAGACACAGGAATCGCCCCCCCAAAAAACCTAACAAACAAAACAAAGTCCAAGAGATATCCCTAGTGAAAGTTATACTTACACAACCAACCCCAATTTTTTTATGAACCACAGGAATATTACAGGGTAATTCGGAAACAAGGCTCCCCTCTAAGGTGGCAATTCATAGATCAAACATTACATGAATTACCAATTCAGATGCATGTAACCAGAATTGTCAATTGACCATCACCATTTTAAACTGAAAAATTAAGTAAATTCATAGACTAACATATCTTCCCTCACTACCCCAATCCACTTCCATCCAAATGTCCCCTCATCCTTAAAACACCTCCAGACAGTAGACACATCTCATCCATTTCTTTCTCATTGTGCCCCGAATTAGTGCAACATCTACCATATCACAAATGCATCTATAATGTTTTGTTTTATAATTTTCTTTTCTTACCAATTGTCCTCACAACATCCTTAGTTAACACTTAGCAATATACATTAGATCAACAAGTTGTTTATCAAATACCCAACAACTTCTTTAGCATAGCTTGTAATACTAATAAAAAACATTAAGTATGATAAAATCTGCATAAAGAGGAAGTTCCAATTTGGTTTGTTTGTTCTAGGTTTGAGAAAAGCAAGAAGTAATATTTCCAACAAAGGGTTTGCACTGCATTCAGTTGTTTCTCATTAGTCATTAGTGAAACTATCCTATTTTACTGAAGCTAATATTGAATTATTGATTACACATAAACTGCATCTTTTAATTGTAACTCTAAAAAATATGCTATTCTAATGACATCCCATTGTTCTGATATATAGCGATGCATACTACAAGCAGTACTTCAAAAGGCCAGTTCAAGCTGGGTTAATTGTGGTAGATAGATGGCCAACCATTATGAACATTACATATAACTGTTGAGTACATGTAACTAGACATTAATATTGTACAAATTGACATTCCTACAAACAGAAAAGATCAAAACCATATGTAAAATTCACCTTCATGGATTTTGAGGTACACTGCATTTTCACCAAGAATGATAATAATGAATGCATATGGAGTTTCATACAAATAAGGGCAAAACTTAGGTACAATTCCTAAGGTGTTGTACATTAGGTTCCCCAATTAAATCCAACTATATGGATACATTGACCAATGCAACATCAAGGTGTTATCTTCCCCCAAGCACAATTAAATTCAACTATGTGGCTAGCCATGGCCAATGCAGCAACATAGTTAAATACTGGGAAACTAAGATACAGTTCCTAAAGAACTTTGCCTAACTTTTGTCCTACAATTATTATGCCAAAACTATTGTTTTGATAGGTACAATAGGATTATTTGTGACAAGAGCCTTTGTCAATTGAGCTAACTTGAACGCATATTATGCCAAAACTAATAAATAACCAAAGAAAGAAAAGAACTAAGCAACTTTCAGATGGTAACATAAAAATGTTAGCCCCCATTTCTAAAAATAATTCCCAAATGAAAAACCCAAAAGAGAAAGAATGGCTAACAATTCCATTCCAAACTCTAAAGGTATTGCATTATATCTCAAAAACCTTCAACAAAAAAAAAGAGATAACAATTATCCACCAATGCATTGAACAATGAACTCTCACCAATCATGTCCTAGACTTTCGACGAAGGCGCTTCCTAAGCTTCTTGTACTTATGCTTGTTCATCTTCTTCTTCCTCTTCTTCTTCACACTGTCAGCCCAAACCGTCCTCGAATCATCAAACTCGACCTCACCAGCCTCCCCCTCGGCAAATCTCTCAAACCCAGTTGAGAAAACAGGGTTTAAGCAATACCCAAATGGGAAACTTGGGAAGAATCGCAACAGTTGAGTGGGCTCCACCTCTGCTCCGCTTGTGGGACCCGAAAGAGGAATTGGGTTGTTTGCATAGTCTTCTGGTTTTTGAGTTTTTGCGATATGGGTTTGGTGGGGAATGAGAAAAAGTTTGGGTTTTGGAGATAGTTGGGTGTTGAGGGTTGTGATGGTTCTTATGGAGGATCTGTTTTTGGCGAGCTTGTGTATAAAGCTCGCCATTATTATTAGACAGAGAAAGGCTTTGGATAAACTGTGTTTGATAAGATGAAGTAAAAGCTCAAAAATTGTAGTCTTTAGAGAGCTACACACAGAGAAATTGAGCTCGTTTTTGTTGGGAGAAGATGAAACTTGAAAGATGGGGCTCGCTTCGAATTCGAACAAAAGGTGAGGGTAAGAAAGTAAGAATGAGAGTTGGATAAATCTTAAATCATAAATCAGACTTAAAACTTAAAAGGATTATTAATTATAAATTATCTCCCTGTAGTTAGGGGTAATTGTATTTTCCCACCGGAATTTTTAAGCACTCACTAACCCTATGGATTTGGGGTAAAATACAATAATGGATAGATTAATGCCATGTGAAGTAAGGTTGCCCAAACATCTAAAAAACAACTTATGTGCTTGTTATAAATTATACCACGGTCTGTCAAGTTTCGATTGATTTACATATATAGTAATCAATAGTGGGTTAAATACTTTAAAACTTGACTTTATCGAGTCGAGGGTCAAGTTTCTCACATGAAATTCAACACACCTGATCTTTTTGACAGAAAACTTAAAAGGTCGCATATTTGCCGATAAAGGGGACTGGAGATTTAGAAATCTTCATTCTCGTTTTATCGCTATGATGCTGCTAATTTGCTACTCGTTACTGTTGCGCTACATTCACGAAATTGATTGAATTTGATCGCTTGTTAGAAGGCATAATATAAATATTGTTGCCAAATAAAATTAATTAAATTTAGCAGCTGAATGGTTGAATTCATCACTTCAATTGTTGAGTTCAACTTTAATTTGAAAGATTCTTCATTGCCATATTGTCCCCTTTCTATGTCACTAGCTATCTAGGTCAAGTATGAGTGTCACCATGGAATTTAGTATTTTAAGTGCTGAATTTAACGTGAATTTGACACTTCTTGTGCTAAATTTACATTGTTTCATATTTTTCTAAAATATTTAGTACAATCAGCAAAATGCTAAGAAGATGAAGAAGACACTATACTACCACAACACTTAACAACCCTTGAATGACCATTTGGGGAAGGAAATTACAATAGGCCATCAAAATTATGCACTTTTTTTTTTTTTTTTTTTAATGTCACTAATGATACTCTTTGGTGAAATAAGCTGTCTCTGTTGGTTATACTCTTGAACCCTTATTTACCTGTTGATAAAACTAATAAAACCTTCTAGATACTATCAATTGGAACATAGTCACTCGAGTACTTAGACAAAGCAAGGTGATTAAACGCCTTGATTATTGTGCGAGCGAGATTCAGCACTAACATTCTATTGGGTTATGCCTGTACTAGTTTGGGACTTTGGAGGTACTCATATGACAAATACTATGAAGTCTTTAATTGATTTAATCTTAATGTTAGTCGGATTAGGGACATTGACTTATGTATCACTTATCCATCATTCGGATGCAATTGTTGCATTAGATCTCAATTGATTTACAAAAGGAAAAGGGAAAAGGGAAAAGCACAAAACAGAAACAGAAACAAAAAATGGCATGCAAGTTGGAAAACAAAAAGAAATTCTGCCCCCATGCAGGATCGAACTACAGACCTTCAGTTTACAAGACTGACGCTCTACCACTGAGCTATAGGGGCCATTTGGTTCTTCCAATTTCCCAGAGTCTAATTTGGACCACATTTTCTAACTCACCATTTACTCCCTTTTATTTACCACTACAATAAAGTTTGACGCGAGAACTAAATGGATTTACTCCCTTTCATTCTCCCTAATTACCACAATACCACCAATTTGCTACTATCGTTACTGTATTGTGTCTCACCCACGAAACTAATTGGATTTGATCACTCATTAGAAGACACAATATAAATATTGTTGTGAAATCAAATAAATTAAATTTAGCAGCTCGACGGCTGAATTCATCACTTTAACTATTGAGTTGAACTTTAATTTAAAAGATTCTTCATTGCCATATTGCCCCCTTTCTATGTCACTAGCCATCTAGGTCAAGTATAAGAGTCACCGTGGAATTTAGTATTTTAAGTGCTAAATTTAACATGAATTTGACACTCCTTGTGCTAAATTTACATTGTTTCATATTTTTTTAAATATTTATTACAATCAATAAAATGCTAAGAAGATGAAGAAGACACTATACTACCACAACACTTAACAACCTTTGAATGGCCATTTGGAGAAGGAAATTACCATAGGCCATCAAAATTATGCGCCAAATATTTCACACCTAATTGTTTTTGACCTTTTGTATTGTAAGAGCATTCGCATCTGGTATTTTCAGATTATTCTATTTTACCATCTCAAAAAACTACTTTATCATTTATATCATACCATTTTACAACATACCTAACATCACAACTTTTATTTTACCATACTACACATTAAAATAAAATAAAAATATTTCTCACTTCTCTCGCTAATCTCTATTTCTCTTACTCTCTCAACCACCATTGTCCAGCTTCTCAGTTACACCACCCACCTCCACTGAGCAAAATCCAACCAAAATCAAAATCCATATTGAAATCCAAATCCAAATTCAAAATCAAAACCAGAAACCCACCACCACCAGAAACCCACACAACTCACTGATCTCCACTGCTAGAAACCCAAACTACTCGCCGATCTCCATTGCCAGAAACCACAAAAATACCTAGAAAAATACGTTAAAGACTATCACGCCGATCTGGCGCCAAAATCCACCTAAATCACGCCGATCTCGCCCACATCAGTCACGCTGATCTCGTGCCAAAATCTACCTAAATATGTTAAAGACTATCATGCCGATCCACCTAAAGACTATCACGCCGATCTCGGACCATGCTTCGGCCAACAACGAGTCAGAGAGTGAGAGAGGAAAGATGATAAAACAAAGATGAAGAAAGAGAGAGTTGAGAAAGAAAGATACCATCTCATCCTAGAAAAAGAGAAGACAGAGGAGAGAGAGAATAAAAAAAATATAATAGTGCTACAGTGCCATCCAAGGGCGAAGCCAGGGGTAGTCGAGAGGGGGCAACTGCCCCCCTTGACTCCTCTAAAACTTTCTTAGCTATAGGCATATGAGAAAAAGTTTGCCCTCTTTGATTCATTAACATAGGGAAAAAAAAAAAAAAACAAAACAACACTTAGTAAAAGGAACCAAAAACTGATACAGTCTTCATCAAAAAAAGCAAAAGAACATGGAACTATAACAAAGAGAGTAAGGAGTTACTTGACATGTCAAAGTTTTTTTTTTATTTTTTTTATTTTTGATTTGGACATAGCAAAATTAACAAGTCAAAAGAACTTTTAGTTTTGATTTGTCCCACCTTTTCACTTTCTCACTAATATACTGTCATAGCCTCATAACACTTTTGCCTTTTATTTTTTATTTAATTTATTTAAATGGTAAGAAATATAATAATTTTCACAATAGTTGAGTTGGTAAATTTTGCTTATTTACAATTGTATATTTATTTTTTTAATAAATATTTATTAATAATTTCAAATTTATTTTGCCCCTTTGAACTAAAATCCTGGTTCCACCACTGGTGCCATCCTACATTTAGGATGGTAGTATAGCGACATTGTAAAATTTTTTACAATTGGCCTCATTTAGCAATTCGAATGGAGCATCATTTTAAGGGTTTAATGGTAAATCAAACCTACGTCTCCCATTTGGCAGTCCCAATGGGAATGCTCTAATGGGCCTATATAAGTTAAGTGCTTGTGAGAGAGTGAAAATTTCAGTGGTTTTTATTTATTTTTATTATGTCAATAATGATACTCTTTGGTGAAATAAGTTGTCCCTGTTGGTTATACTCTTAAACCCTTATTTACCTGTTGATATAACTAATAAAATCTTCTATGTGCATGAGAGAGAGAGAGAGAGAGAGAGAGAGAGAGAGAGAGAGAGAGGGGTGGATTACTCTCTCATTTCGGTCTAAAAAGAGTAATTCTCACTCAAACATCTAACGTTGCTTATGTTGTTATTGTCCAGGATAGTTTGGTATAACTATGACAAAATTGGGTTATGCCTGTACAGCTGTACTAGTCTGGGACTTTGGATTGGAGGTACCCATATGAGAAATACTATGAAGTCTTTAATTAATTTAATCTTAATGTTAGTTGGATTAGGGACATTGACTTATGTATCACTTATCCATCATTCATTCGGGTGCAAGTGTTGCATTAGATCTCAATTGATTTACAAAAGGAAAAGTGAAAAGGGAAAAACAAAAACAGAAACAAAAAAAATGGCATGCAATTTGGAAAAACAAAAAGAAATGATGCCCCCATGCAGGATCGAACTACAGACCTTCAGTTTACAAGACTGACGCTCTACCACTGAGCTATAGGGGCCATTTGGTTCCTCCAATTCCCCACAATCTAAATGACACCAGATTTTCTTAACTCACTTCACCCCCTTTTATTCACCACCACAATATAGTTTGCGCGCGCGAGAGAATTGGAATTAAAAATCCAAAACAAACACAGAATAGAAATACACAATTTCCCTCTCTCTCTCTCTCTCAATGGAAGACGAAAACAACACCTTCGATCCTGTACTCTCCAAATCCCTAAGAAATTCCAATTCCCCCTATCATTTCATTTCCTCTACTTTTCTTCGTTTTTTTAATAATTTCTGTGTACGTTTCAGGATCTGATTCACGCTATTTTCAAGCTCGTTTGGACACGAAGAGCCCTCGGTTTGAGAAATCTCCTTTCTCTCTTCAAATTCATTACCTTCTTCAATTTCTGTTCGGGAAATCATTTTCCAACTTCTTCGTTTTTTTTTTTTTTTTTGGTGTTTTCATTTTCAGAGCGAGAACGAAACGACGTCGCTGATGCTTTGGACTGCGAGGTATGCTAATTGTTCAATTAGCATTTTAGGTTTACGGCTTTTTTTTTTTTTTTGTTCTTGTTTTTAGGCTGAAATTCTTTTTGTTTATTTGTTCTGAAACTTGATTTTAGTTTTTGATTTACGTTCCCTAAATTTTTAAAAATTATGATCTTGTCCTTGAAAAATCTAAAAGTTATCAATTTCGTACCTACTTATGTAATGCTAAAGTTGTTTCCAAATTTTTACTACTTAAAAAAGATTACGTATCGACGTGACAATCGATATGATTGGTGCCACATCCATGACATAATAAATAACCTTTTGAATTACTTTTATTTTATTATTATTGTTATCATTATTATTATTTTGTATTTTAAAGTTGATTCGTCAGTTTGTAATGTTTATGTAGTAAAATTTGTAATAGTTGCAGCATCTCTTTTGCCGTGAACACTAATTTACTTAAAGTCGCCTTAGCTTTACATATGCCAAATTAGCATTTCATTGTATATGATTTCTAACCACAATTGATAGAAATCGAATTTGGACCAAACTTTAGGGATGAAATGAATATTTTAGAATAAATTTGAAAAAAAAAAATTGTTTTAAAGCCGAACCAATTGGTTGTGATTTGTGAGAATGAGTCAAATTACAGATCATTAATGGTATATTGCTAAGTGTAAACTATCTTCTTTAATTTGAAGCATCTAATAATTAAAATAAAACTACATTCTATAATTTTTCACTTATGTTCTTCAGTGGAATCACTTGATTGACTGGTGAATTGTGCGATTGGTCTTTTTGATTGGTGCAGGTAGGAGCTGGAACCTCAAAGAAGAATCGCCAAACATCTGGTATCTCTTATGGTTACTTCATTCTATTGATGGAGTTTTCTCATGTTTTTTAGAAGAGCTTGTTCAAATTTTAGATGATGTTCTTTTCTATTTATAACTTTTCTTGATGCAGCTAATGGGAAAGCAATAAAGCTGAGTTCTGAACTTCTTCGAATCTTCATTACAGGTTCATCAATCTAAAATGAAAGCTTAGTGCTTGGTTTCTTAAGATTTTATAGTTGAGTTTGCATTTTGATGTTATGACATTTCTGACAAAACCATTTGCCTTGATTTGCAGAGGCCGTGCAGCGTGCTGCTACAATTGCTGAAGCAGAGGGCGCTAGTAAAATTGAAGCAACTCATTTGGAGAGGATTCTTCCGCAGTTACTTCTGGACTTTTAAGGTAATCCAGGGGATATATTCATATGGGTTTCGTTTTTTTTGGGTGCTTTCTAACCTGTTCAGATAGTAGAGATTATAACATGTGACTTTGTAAAAGAGAAAATATAATGTGAGAGTAAAATGTAATTCTTCAGTACCAAATAGGGCACCTGATGTACTTTGTCTGTTACATGGCAATAAGATGGAGAACTGTAATTGACGGTTTAGTCCACATTGATTCATTATCCATCAACACGTTTTATGGTGTGGACCTTCTTACTTCTCAGTAAGCTTGATTAAGATAGTAGTGCGCTTCATATTGTTTATTAAGATCCTTAGTATAAAATGAATTTGTGATGCCAGCTAATTTATATATATGAATGATCCTTGAAGCTTCGTAACTTGTAAGTTAGACAGCTAAGATATCATTCATGGGCCTAGTATTATTCTACTTCTAGTTACTTCAAAATAAATTGAGTGTACCCTAACAATGGATGTAGAAGTCACTGATCAAATTGTTAGGCATGATGTTTAAACTCCTTCAGGAAATTGAATGAGGGGTAAGTTGGCTTGGTCCATATTTCTTTCAAGTCTGCTGGGCTGAAAACTCGTTTATTTTCCGCAAGTGAATCCTTAGGTGGCGAAAAGGAAAACACTGACCCTTATTAGTTTGTTGAGGATACATACCTGACCCCAAAGTTTTGGGGCTAAGGCTTGCTTCTTGTTGTTGAATCTTCATGTGTTTTTTCTTTGGTTAGGCCAGTGAACCTTCAGGTCAGTTTCTACCATCTGCTCTCCTGATAAAAGAAATGTTCTTTTTGTTTTGTTCACACGATGTTGGTGGACTTGTCATCCTCTTTGAATTGAAGTGTTGACTTATGTTTTGTTTATCTGTTCTTCTCTAGTAATGTCTGCTTACATCCATGTAATTTATTAAAAACTGTCACAAGGAGTAAAAGCTAGGCCTTCCTTTACTGGTATTTGTAGTGCTTAGATTATTCTTCCCATTATTGAGAAAGGGCAGTTTCTATTACACCCAAAGTACACACAATTCTAATTTGCATTGAAATTGTGTCTTGAAGTCACGATTTCAGTTCAAAAACTAATTTGTGTACCGTGTGTGCAGTGATGTGTGTACTAACAATCAGCCTTTGAGATAATGACGGAATAATGAACCAGACTTTCCTGAAAGGAAAGGGGAAAAGACTGAAAAGCAGAAAGTAATGTGAAACTTGATTGGTTGCCTTAGAAAGCACTTCAGTCTTTTCCAATGGAGGAAAAACTAAAAGCAGAGCATTTACATGGAACTTTCATTTTATTGAAATCTATAAAATTCTTCTGGAATGAATATTACAGCCTTCCCTTAATCCCTAGTGAAGAAGACGTTACCTTGTACTGTCTCCGAGTGATTTTAGGATTGGGAAAACATTCAACACAACTGTCCTAGGGCATGTGCATAATTTTGGACTACAACATGCTAATTGCTTTTTTTTCGGAGTGAAAAAAGAATCTGGAATAGTGTATTTTAGAGTTTGCACAAACACACTTCTAATCTGACTTTTCTGGAGTAAGAGGCTTCTGGTTGGAAGTTATAATAGAATGCCCCTTAGATAATCTGTCTAGTTGATATAATTTCTGCTGAAGACCAGTGTAAGGATTTATCTTGACCCCTGTAGTTCTCTCTATGTCTCCATTAAAACAGTAGTTTCTTTTTGTTTAAGTCTGGCTTAAACCTGATTGTGCACATGGAATTTTTCTCATAACCAACATTTATCATAGTTGCACATTGATAGTCTGGCTTAAAATTTGAACATGAAGTGCTCATTATTTAAACTGTTAATAAGAAATAAATATTAAACATTGCACTTCATTCTATATATAAACTTAAATATTTTCCTTTACTTTATGAGCCACTATATTTATAGCCTAAAGCAGCATATGCTATTTATGCTACATTTTTGACATACTATCATTTTGGTTTACATTGTGTAAATCAACATGCTGAAAAAAGGTACAATCATTTAAACAGAAAGATGCATTGGAAATATAATTGATCTAATTAAACATAACATTTGTCAAATGGCAGCATTATTCTTGGTCATCCTCAGACCTACCCCTTGCATACTTATTGCTTGATCTGAGAAAGCATGCACCTAACGTCCTTACTATTAGGCCTTTGCTTCGGGTCATCTAGTGTACAAAAGCAAGCAATCTTCAAAACTAAGAGCATTTGCTCCTCAAATCCATTTCCCATTAGCCTTGAATCAATTGCTTGTCTAGGATTATCTGATGTCATCACATTCCTCAACCATTTCACCAAGCTCATCTCCTGTGTCTCCTGGAAAAACTGATCAGATGGGAGCCTTCCCATTACCAAAACCCCTAGCATCACCCCAAAACTGTAGATATCACACTTGTCTGTGAACTTCAGAGTTTGGTGGTATTCTGGTGATATATAACCCACAGTTCCTGCCACATTGGAAGTTGAGATGTGCGTGTTAGCATCAGGCATTGCTTTGGCAAGCCCAAAATCGGCAATTCGAGCTTCCATGTCATCGTCCAAAAGTATATTTGCAGGCTTGAGATCTCGATGAATTATACGTGGGCTGTGGTTGAAGTGAAGATATTCAAGCCCTGCTGCCACTCCTAGTGCAATCTTGTGACGAGCAAACCAGTCCAACTCTTTAGTCCCATTTGAAACTTCCTCCAAAATGTTTTGTAAACTACCATTCTTCATGAACTCATACACGAGGTAATGGCAATCAGGCCGACTCACATGGGCTAATAGAGGAAGAAGATTGCGGTGCCTAATTTGACCCACAGTATTAATCTCAGATCGAATTTGGCGCATTTTCTTGTTCAGAAGCTTACTGTCTTCGTCAGTCAATTCTGCTGCATCCTTTGGAGGCTGGACTATCTTCTTTATGGCAATCATTTTCCCATTGCTATTTGGAAGTTCAGCCTTGTAAACTTCTCCACACCCACCTTTTCCTATGAGTTCAAATGAAGCTAGGCCATCTTCTTTCTCCAAGAAAGCTAAGTCCTCTGCCTTTTTGATCAAAGGACTAAAGATTGCTGGACCTGCGTCTTTCACTCTACCCCTTACAACAGCCAACAGCAACTTAAATATCAAAGAAAAGATGAACCCTGATATACTTCCGGCTAACGCTCCAGCCAGGAATCCAAGTATCCAACCAGCTAGCTTCCTCTTGTTGTTTTTGTGATGGTGAGGTGATGCTGATGGGGAAGGAGCTGGAGCAGATGAAATGGAAGCTTTATGACTTGAAGCTGATGCATTTGTAGAATTATTGCTGCTTTTAGTTGGACTCTCAGCCAACATGTATCGTTTGGGAACATCAGATTCTGAGTATTCACCCCGGTTTATCATTGGCATTGAACCTTCAAGGAATTCATTTCCTGAGATGTTAAAAAACCGGAGATTACGAAAAGAACGAATAGAAGCAGGAATTTTCCCAGTAAAGACATTGTCTGCAAGAGACAGATTTTCCAAGTTGGGAAAATATTTCAAGAAACTCAAGTCCCCAGAGAATTTATTGGAAGCAAGATCAAGAACTCGAAGGCGAATAAGTGAGGATAATTCAGATGGAATATCCCCAGAAAACTTATTGTTTTGGAGGCTGAGAATTTCAAGTTTCCGGCAGTCAACTATCTGGGATGGTACTTGGTCAACTAGCTGGTTTTCAGACAGAGAGAGCTCTTTGAGCTCAGAAAGCTGTCCGATTGACGGGGACAGAAATCCGGCGAGCTTTTGGGACTTAAAGACGAGTCTGGTCACTCTGAGCTCATAGGTGTGGTTGTCTGAGAGTCTCCTCTCACAAATGACACCAGGGGAGTTGCATGGTTTGGTAGAGAGATAATGTTGACAGTTAAGACCCAAGTCTTTTTGGATTATGGAGAGGGCTTTGAGATCAGAACGATTCAGAATCAATCTTGCTTGAATGATTAGGAAGAAGGAGAGGAAAGTGAAGAGGGAGAGGTGGGTTTTGCTTGGAGAGGCTGCCATTTCCGGCAGATCTCTATGTTTTGTGTTACAGGGAGATTTGAATTGGTCAGCTTAGGAAGAGTTTTTGGCTATTACTCGTTTGCAGTTTTTGACTTTTATAAAGCCCTCCGTGTAGAAAAATTTGGATGTGGAGCCCATGCAGATGGACTATGGTTTCCATTTTTCACGTGTTGACGAGGATTTGATTTAAATTTTTTTTTTTTTTTGGATAAAACTAGGATTTGATTATTGGTTTGGTTGGGATCATACTTTTTTGTTCTTTTTGCTTGGTTTAAAATTTAATGTGCTTCGATAGAAAGTATAATAATTCTTTTAATTGGTGAAATTTATTGATAGAGTCAAATTTTGATATTTTTGTTAACATCATATGGTGTTAAAAATTGTTCCTTTAAGTTATTTGGAAATAAATAACAGAGTGAGTGGCCTCTGCTCGGGCTCCTCTTATATATATAAGAGGGCCGAAACAATTAAACAATAAAATATAAATTAGACAGTTTAATTGATTTTTTCAATATTGCAATAATGTTTCTTTATAAATGCAAAATTAGATTTTATGAAAAAAAATGATATTCTTCGTTTATTTTGAAATAGAGAGAGTCTAATTTATAGTAAAGATTTAGTAGTTTACAAATTTTAGAGTAAATATAATAAAATGTCATTCAAAAATAATTATTATCCTCTTTTTTTTTTTTACTTAATAAAAATTTGAACAACGTGACATTATTTACCTTTCTGAATTCATGAAAGTTAAATTTCAATAAGCTTTCTTCATATTGAAAGAAATGGATAGAATCTTGATCTATTTTTACTATCTAGCAAGTGATAGGAGATTAGAAGATGATCATGCTGTCCAAGGAACTCACGTATGCTACCTCGAATGAGATCAATTAAACTTCATAGTTATACCATATAAGATTAAGTTTATTCGTTTTTTTTTTTCTTTCAATTAAAATAACCAATATTATCGGTTTCAAAGCAAATGACTGATTTTTAAATTATGTAGTATTAGAATTTTCTCAATTTTGACTTAAATTTTAATAAAGTGATATCAACACACTTTTTTTATATTCACAAAAAATGAATTTTAATTAGGAAATGGTCCATTTCTATTAATCACCAAAAAAAAAAAAAAAAAAGTGCCTTGCACTCATTGTCTCATTGTTTTAATCAATCATAGTATTATCTATTTATTTATTTT
Organism: Quercus lobata; assembly: GCF_001633185.2. Lineage (NCBI taxonomy): Eukaryota > Viridiplantae > Streptophyta > Magnoliopsida > Fagales > Fagaceae > Quercus > Quercus lobata. The sequence continues at coordinate 5,931,423 of NC_044913.1, forward strand.
ACTCGCATTAAGAGAAGAATACGTAAGTTGAAAATACTTCTCAGAAAAACTTTTCAGAAAAGTCTCAAGTAAGTTTTTCAATTTACTCATATGAAAAGAAAAATATGTAAATTGAAAATGCGTATACTTTTCTAGTTATATTCGAAGAGAAGAAAAGAAAACGTAAATTAAAGTCATGTTTTATTTTCAATTTATGTGTACTTGGCTTCGTATGAGTAATATTTCTCAAAAAAGCTTATATATATATATATATATATATAAATCATAGTATTTCATTTAAGCTTTCTTTGTTTACTATTTTTCTGAGGGGTCTAAGACCATCCAGCACGCCCAATATTTTAAATTAATGACTCTCTCATCGAAGAATAAAGAATGAAAATTTTCTTTTTGTTAATTGGGTGAATGAACAAAATGAAATGAAGCTGCTGAGAAATCTCTAGTCAACAGACTCAACACTCGGGGTCGGGGGTTTACCGCAAGTCAAGTCAACAAAAACTAAGACAAGGCTTTAGGCTATTGTGGGCCGTTGGATCATATAATAATTTAAGTCTTGATAGCGACATAAAGTGAGAGACTTCCACCAGCCAATCACTAGGTTGCTAATTTTCTATCATTTCGGACGACTTAGAGCTGTTTGGTAGACGGGTTTGAGTATTGTTAGGGACGAAACTAGGATCAAAATTTAGGGGGGGTCAAAACCTCAATAAAAAAATTCTTTAAAATACAAATTAGCATATATTTAATGTTAAGAAAATATCAACAAAAAAGAGGAGAAACAAAATAACCGTTTATTAATACATTTTAAATTAATAATTTAAAAATAGAATTCAACATTCTTTTAAGTAATAAAAATCATCTATAGTTGATTTTGTACTAAACTTTGCAACAACCTCCCTTTCAATCCTTATTTTCTTTAGATTAATGATACATGAATTTATAAAATAAAATTTGTAATACTAATGATTGTACACTACACATTAGCACCAATTTATTAACACAACTATTCAATTCTATAATACCCCACATAAAATTAAACTAATTTACTAATAAACAACCAACTAGTAAGTAGTAAGTGAAAAAAAAAATTAAAATATTTTAAGTTAAAAATTAATAGCCAAACACACCTGCCATCCCAACCCACACACTGATTAATGGCCACCCACGCACCCCACTCGCACTCACTACAAGTACATTAACTTGGTTTGTAATTTGTATTCATCTATCTTTCTTTTTTCTTTTTTTTTTTAATAGCAAAACTAGTCATATGTTTTTCACGAAAATTCAAATAGCCAATCTTAACACTCTTAAAAAAAATAGCATAGATCTAAGAAGAAAGAGTAAGAAACAGCCAACCCAGTAACATAGATGTTGTAGTATAGTTGTTTGCCAGTTGGGTTTTATCATTTTCATGGGCCAAAAATAATTATTTTGGGCTCAATTGTTAAACTACTCATTAAATGTGTATACTATTACTATTTAAAAAAAAAAAATTTGGGGGGGGGGGGGCAATGGCCCCCCTTTGCCGCTTACTAGTTCCGTCTCTAAGTAATGTTGTTTGTAGTTTTTTGAAATACGTGTGGGGGAAAAAATGTGTGAAAGTGTGTATGTTGTTTAAAAACTGAAATGAGGTTATTTAACAACTTTACCAAACGTGCTATATATAGGGTATGCTTTTATAACACTAATGAATATATTAGTTTTAGTTTCTATTACACTAATGCATTGTTGTTCCGGAATCCCACATAATGGCTAATCAAGAGTTTTTTTTGTTCAATAATATTGTTGGATTCTCCTAATAAGGGATATGAAATTTGAATCCCTTTTATCATACTAATAAGGTTCAGGAGAAGAGCGGTATAAATATCTATTTGAAACTATAACATATCAATTAGATGATATCATTTTACTAAATTATCAGTTTTATTTCGTTTGAACGTGTCAATTACTTAAATTAAATAACAATGATTCAATATTACTGCTACCTTTCTCTTTAAATTGCAAAAGTGGCTGTTTCTTTTGAAAAAAAAAAAAAAAAAAAAAAAAAAAGCTAAAGTGGCGGTCTAGTGGTTATTGGGATTATTTCCAAGTGGTTTGAGGGGTGGAGGTTTCAAATTTTAATTCCGCAATAGAACGCACTTGGGAAAAACCCCACATCTTAGCTCAATGGCCACTAGTGCCTTGTGGGGTTGTAATAACAGTTATGATTTACTAGTTACCTTGCTTGCAAACCCGAACCTAATAGGTTATAGGTCTGATGTTACTATGATAACGCCTAAATAAAAAAACCACTCTGGTCGCTTCTTCCTACTTATTTTTTTTCTTTTCAAAAAATGGATACCTTACTCTTTTAAGAAGTTAATTGATTTCTATAAAATGAAGTGATTCAATTTTGTAGTTGGATCAAAGAGTTTGAAGGAATTACTACTTGACTTGTATGATTATGATGGTTAATTTTGATGAGAAGTAAAGACACGGGTGACATTAAAGTATTAAGCCATTTTCAAAAGTTTAGAAATGAAATTGAATTTTCAGAATTAAAATAATAGTTTGGCCTAACAATGAAAGTGGGAATTCACTCATGTTTACTAGCTCGGCGTTGCTGATCTTGATTAACTTTGATTTTCGTTCCTTATATGTTTTTAAAATTACAATTTTGTCCCCGGAAAAATCTAAAGTTATCAATTTCATACTTACTCATGAACTAGCATTTTTGGTACTACCACTGTTCACAAAAATGCTAAAACTACTTCCAATTTTATTATAAGAGGGTTACAAACTAATGTGACAGTGACAGTGACAATGAATGTGATAATCACGTAACGAATCAATTTCTGAATTACTTTAAAATAAAAAAAATTAAAAGTTGATACGTCATTTTATAAGACTCATATAGTAAAATTTGTAATAGCCATACTCACCTCAGCTTTATGAAATAGAAACTGAATTTTGAATCAAATTTGAGGGATAAAAATTGAAATGAATATTATGGATTTAATATATATAATACATTGAGGGAAAAAAAATTGTGTTAAAGCCAAACCAAATGGTTGTGAAAATGAGACAGAATGCACATGGTCTGGCGATAAATATAAACTAGTCATTATTTTGGTGTGTTAGAGAGGAGTATTGTTAGTATAAGGGTCCTGCTATCTTTAATTTGAAGTGTGTAATAGATAAAATAAAATACATTCTATAACTTGTGCAATTGGACTGTTTGATTGGTGCAGGTTGGAGCTGGAACTTCAAAGAAGAATCGCCAAACATCTGGTATCTTGTATTGTTACTTCATTCTGTTGATGAAGTTTTCTCATTTTCTTTGAAAGTAGAGCTTGTTCTTTGTTTTACATTCGTGTTTCTTGATGCAGCTAATGGGAAGGCAATAAAGCTGAGTTGTGAACTTCTCCGAATCTTCATTACAGGTTCATCAATCTAAAATGAAAGCTTAGCGCTTGGTTTCTTAAGATTTTATAGTTGAGTTTGCATTTTGATGTTATGACATTTCTGACAAAACCATTTGCCTTGATTTCCAGAGGCCGTGCAGCGTGCTGCTACAATTGCTGAAGCAGAGGGTGCTAGTAAAATCGAAGCGTCTCATTTGGAGAGGATTCTTCCGCAGTTGCTTTTAAGTCACTGTTCAAATTGTTAGGCATGATGTTTAACTCCTTCAGGAAATTGAATGAGGGGTAAGTTGACTTGGTCCATATTTCTTTCGAGTCTGCTAGGCTGAAAATGTATTTATTTTCCACAAGTGAATCCTTAGGTGGCGAAAAGGAAAACACTGACCCTTATGAGTTTGTTGAGGATACATACCTGACCCCAAAGTCTTGGGGCTAAGGTTTGCTTCTTGTTGTTGAATCTTCATGTGTTTTTTTTTGGTTAGTTCAGTGAACCTTCAGGTCAGTTTCTACCATCTGCTCTCCTGATAAAAGTAATGTTCTTTTTGTTTTGTTCACACAATGTTGGTGGACTAGTCATCCTCTTTGAGTTAAAGTGTTGACTTATGTTTTGTTTTATCTGGTCTTCTCCGGTAATGTATGCTTACATCCATGTAAGTTATTAAAAAACTGTCACAAGGAGTAAAAGTTAGGCCTTCCTTTACTAATTTCAGTTCAAAAAATAATTTGTGTGCCGCGTGTGCAACGATGCGTGTACAAACAATCAGCCTTTGAGATAATGACGGAATAATGAACCAGACTTTCCTGAAAGAAAAGGGGAAAAGACTGAAAAGCAGAAAGTAATGTGAAACTTGATTGGTTGCATTAGAAAGGACTTCAGTCTTTTCCAATGAAGGAAAAACTAAAGGCAGAGCAGAGCACTTACATGGAACTTTCATTTTATTGAAATCTATAAAATTCTTCTGGAATGAATATTAGTGCCTTCCCTGAATGCCTAGTGAAAAAGACATTTCCTTTTACTGTCTCCGAGTGATTTTAGGATTGGGAAAACATTCAACACAACTGTCCTAGGGCATTTGCTTAATTTTGGACTACAATATGCTAATTGATTTTTTTTTTTTTTTTTTTTTTTTTTTTTTTTTTTTTTTTTTTTTTTTTTTTTTTTTTTTTTTTTTCCGGAGTGAAACAAGAATCTGGAATAGTGTATTTTAGAGTTTGCACAAACACACTTCTAATCTAATTTTTCTGGAGTAAGAGGCTTCTAGTTGGAAGTTAGAATAGAATGCCCCTTAGATAATCTGTCTAATTGATATAATTTCTGCTGAAGACCTGTATAAGGATTTATCTTGACCCCTGTAGTTCTCTCTACGTCTCCATTAAAACAGGAGTTTCATTTTGCTTAAGTCTGGCTTAAACCTGATTGTGCGCACGGAATTTTTCTCATAACCAACATTTATCATAGTTGCACTTTATAGTCTGGCTTGAAATTTGAACATGAAGTGCTCATTATTTAAACTGTTAATAAGAAATAAATATTAAACATTGCACTTCATTCTATATATAAACTTAAATATCTTCCTTTACTTTATGAGCCATTATATTTATAACTTAAAGCAGCATATGCTATTTATGCTACATTTTTGACATACTATCATTTTGGTTTACATTGTGTAAATCAACATGCTGAAAAAAGGTACAATCATTTAACACAGAAAGATGCATTGGAAATATAATTAATCTAATTAAACATAACACTTGTCACATGGCATCATTATTCTCGGTCATCCTCAGGCCTACCCTTGCATACTTATTGCTTGATCTGAGAAAGCATACACCTAACGTCCTTACTATTAGGCCTTTGCTTCGGGTCATCTAGTGTACAAAAGCAAGCAATCTTCAAAACTAAGAGCATTTGCTCCTCAAATCCATTTCCCATGAGCCTTGAATCAATTGCTTGTCTAGGATTATCTGATGTCATCACATTCCTCAACCATTTCACCAAGCTCATCTCCTGTGTCTCCTGGAAAAACTGATCAGATGGGAGCTTTCCCATCACCAAAACCCCTAGCAACACCCCAAAACTGTAGATATCACACTTGTCTGTGAACTTCAGAGTTTGGTGGTATTCTGGTGATATATAACCCACAGTTCCTGCCACATTGGAAGTTGTGATGTGCGTATTAGCATCAGGCATTGCTTTGGCAAGCCCAAAATCGGCAATTCGAGCTTCCATGTCATCATCCAAAAGTACGTTTGCAGGCTTGAGATCTCGATGAATTATACGTGGGCTGTGGTGGAAGTGAAGATATTCAAGCCCTGCTGCCACTCCTAGTGCAATCTTGTGACGAGCAAACCAGTCCAACTCTCTAGTCCCGTTTGAAACATCATTCAAAATGTCTTGTAAACTACCATTCTTCATGAACTCATACACGAGGTAATGACAATCAGGCCGACTCACATGGGCTAATAGAGGAAGAAGATTGCGGTGCCTAATTTGACCCACAGTATTAATCTCAGATCTAATTTGGCGCATTTTCTTGTTCAGAAGCTTACTATCTTCCTCAGTCAATTCTGCTGCATCCTTTGGAGGCTGAACTATCTTCTTTATGGCAATCAATTTCCCATTGCTATTTGGAAGTTCAGCCTTGTAAACTTCTCCACACCCACCTCTTCCTATGAGTTCCAATGAAGATAGGCCATCTTCTTTCTCCAAGAAAGCTAGGTCCTCTGCCTTTTTGATCAAAGGACTAAAGATTGCTGGACCTGCGTCTTTCACTCTACCCCTTACAACAGCCAACAGCAACTTAAATATCAAAGAAAAGATGAACCCTGATATACTTCCGGCTAATGCTCCAGCCAGGAATCCAAGTATCCAACCAGCTAGCTTCCTTTTGTTGTTTTTGTGATGGGGATGTGATTCTGACGGAGAAGGAGCTGGAGCAGTTGAAGTGGAATGATTGCTGCTTTTAGTTATATTTGTAGAATGATTGCCGCTTTTAGTTGGACTCTCAGCCAACATGTATCGTTTGGGAACATCAGATTCTGAGTATTCACCCCGGTTTATCATTGGCATTGAACCTTCAAGGAATTCATTTCCTGAGATGTTAAAAAACCGTAGATTCCGAAAAGAACGAATAGAAGCAGGAATTTTCCCAGTAAAGAGATTGTCTGCGAGAGACAGATTTTCCAAGTTGGGAAAATATTTCAAGAAACTCAAGTCCCCAGAGAATTTATTGGAAGCAAGATCAAGAACTCGAAGGCGAATAAGTGAGGATAATTCAGATGGAATATCCCCAGAAAACTTATTGTTTTGGAGGCTGAGAATTTCAAGTTTCCGGCAGTCAACTATCTGGGATGGTACTTGGTCAACTAGCTGGTTTTCAGACAAAGAGAGCTCTCTGAGCTCAGAAAGTCGTCCGATTGATGGGGACAGAAAGCCGGCGAGCTTTTGGGACTTAAAGACGAGTCTGGTCACTCTGAGCTCATAGGTGTGGTTGTCTGAGAGTCTCCTCTCACAAATGACACCAGGGGTGTTGCATGGTTTGGTAGAGTGGTAATGTTGACAGTTAAGACCCAAGTCTTTTTGGATTATGGAGAGGGCTTTGAGATCAGAACGGTTCAGAATCAATCTTGCTTGAATGATGAGGAAGAAGGAGAAGAAAGTGAAGAGGGAGAGGTGGGTTTTGCTTGGAGAGGCTGCCATTTCCGGCAGAGCTCTATGTTTTGTGTTACAGGGGGAATTGAATTGGGCAGCTTAGGAAGAGTTTCTGGCTGTTTCTCGCTTGTAGTTTTTTTTTTAACTTTTATAAGCGCATGCCGTGTGGAAAACATTGGATGTGGAGCCCATGCAGATGGACTTTGGTTTCCATTTTTAAGTGCTGACTAATTCAGCAAAAAAAAAAAAAAAAAAGTGCTGACTAGGATTTGATTGTTTTTATTTTTATTTTATTTTAGATAAGACTAGGATTTGATTATTGGTTTGGTTGGAATCATACTTTTTTGTTCTTTTTGGTTGGTTTAAAATTTAATTTACTTCGATAGAAAGTATAATAATTCTTTTAATTGGTGAAATTTATTGATAAGAGTCAAATTTTGATATTTTTGTTAACATCATATTGTGTTAATAAATTTATTTGTTACAAAATTTTCCTTTATGTTATTTGGAAATAAATAACTCTGAGTGAGTGGGCTCTGCTCGGGCTCCTCTTATATAAGAGGGCCGAAACAATTAAACAATAAAATATAAATTAATCATTTAGTAATTGCTTTATTCAATATTGCAATAATGTTTCTTTATAAATGCAAAATTCGATTTTATTGAAAAAAAGAAGAAGATATTCTTCGTTTGTTTTGAAATGGAGAGAGTCTAATTTATAGTAAAGATTTAGTAGTTTACAAATTTTAGAGTAAATATAATAACATGTCATTTAAAAATTATTATTGTCATCTTTTTTTTTTACGTAATAAAATTTTGAACAACGTGATATTATTTATCTCTTTGAATTCATGAAAGTTAAATTTCAATAAGCTTTCTTCATATTGATAGAAATGGATAAGATCTTGATCCATTTTTACTATCTAGTAAGTGATAGGGGATTAGAAGATAATCATACTGTCCAAGGAACTCAAGTATGCTACCTCAAATGAGATCAATTAAACTTCATAGTTATACCATATAAGATTAAGTTTTTTTTTTTTTTTTTTTTTTTCAATTAAAATAACCAATATTGTCAGTTTCAAAGCAAATGACTGATTTTTAAATTATGTAGTATTAGAAATTTCTCAATTTTGACATAAATTTTAATAAAGTGATGTCAACACACTTTTTTATATTTACAAAAAATGAATTTTAATTAGGAGATGGTCCATTTCTATTAATCACCAAAAAAAAAAAAAACAAAAAAAAAAACAAAAAAAAGTGCCCTGTACTCATTGTCTCATTGTTTTAATCAATCATGGTATTTTTTTTTTTTTTTTAACTCGCATTAAGAGAAGAATACGTAAATTGAAAATACTTCTCAGAAGTCTCAACTCTCAAGTAAGCTTTTCAATTTACTCATATGAAGAGTAGAATATGTAAAATGAAAATACATATACTTCTCTAGTTAAATTCTAAGAGGAGAAAAATACGTAAATTGAAGCCATGTGTTTTATTTTCAATTTACATATACTTGGCTTCGTACAAGTAAGATTTCTCAAAAAAGTTTTTATATATTTGTGTGTGTGTATATATATATATATATATATATATAGTAGTATTTCATTTAAGCTTTCTTTGTTTACTATTTTTCTGAGGGGTCTAAGAACATATCCAGCAAATTAGGCAAATTTTTGTACTGTTTGGAGAATGAACAGTGACTTTTATCTTTTAGCTATTCACTTTTTCAAATACACTTTCTAACGGATTCTCTATTTCATTCTTTGTCTTATTTAAATATTATTTCTTCATTCATTATTTATTCTTTTTTTAATAACTACACATCTTCCAACATTTTTTTATTCAATACCTTATTATTATAATAGGAAAAAAAAACATTTGAAGAATGAACGGTAACTCATCAGACTTGTTGAGCTACTGTTCATGAGCCAAAAAAATTTTCAAGTATAGAGAGTCCATTGGAGAATAAATAATAGTCTATTTTGTGGGTTTACTCTTTAAAGTAGAGAGTATTTTGTATTTAGCTCTCCTGTTGGAGATGCTCTAAGACCATCCAGCATTCCCAATATTTTAAATCAATGACTCTCTCATCGAAGAATAAAGAATGAAAATTTTCTTTTTGTTATTTGGGTGGATTAACAAAATGAAATGAAGCTTCTGAGAAGTCTCTAGTCAGCACTCGGGGGTTTACCGCAAGTCAAGTCAACAAAAACTAAGACAGGTCTTTAGGCCATTGTGGGCCGTTGGATCATATAATAATTTACGTCTTGATAGCGACATAAAGTGAGAGACTTCCACCAGCCAATCATTAGGTTGCTAATTTTCTACAATTTCGGACGACTTATATATGGGGCATGTTTTTTTAACACTAATGAATATATTAGTTTCATTTTAATACACTAATGCATGTCAGTTCCGAATCCACAATATGTGGCATGAATCAAGAGTTTTTTTTTCAATAATAATGTTTGATTCTCTAAATAAGGAGAATATGATTTTGAATCCCTTTTATCATACTAATAAGTAAGAGAAGAGCAGTATAAATATTTGAGAAATGATATGTTCATAATATTTTTACAACAAATTCTAAGTGGCAGGTTGTTACTGATTGTTATTATTGGGGCAAAAAAGTAATCTTAGTGTTAGTTTAAAATTTGAACCAATAACAACTAACCACCTGTGATTTGTTGTAAAAATATTGTGGATGCATCATCTTTCTAAATATTTATTTGAAACTATAACATATCAATTAGGATGAATATCAATTCTTATAAATAATCGGTTTGATTTCGTCTTGAGCGTGTCAATTACTCCAAATTAAATAATAATGATTCAATATTACTGATAGTTTTTTCTTTTGATTATCAAAAGTGGTGGTCTAGTGGTTATTGGGATTATTTCCAAGTGGTTTGAAGGGTGGAGGTTTCAAATTCGAATTCCACAATAAGAAGTGCTTGGAAAAAATCCCACATCCCAGCTCAATGGCCACTAGTGCCTTGTGGGGCTGAGATAATAGTTATGGTTCACTAGTTCCCTTGCTTAGGCCCGAACTTAATAGGTATGATATTACTATGATAATACCTAGATAAGAAAACCACTATGGTTGCCTCCTCTTACCCATTTTTTTCTCAGCAAAAAATAGATACCTTACTTTTTTAAGAAGTTAATTGATTTCTAAAAAATGAAATGATTCAATTTAGTAGTTAGATCAAAGGGTTTGAAGGAGTTACTACTCGATTTGTATGATTATGGTAGTTAATTTTGATGATAAGTAAAGACACGGGTGACTCTATTAAAGTATTAAGCCATTTTCAAAAGTTTAGATATGAGACTGAATTTTCAGAATTAAAATAATATTTTGGCCTGATAATGAAAGTGGAAATTCACTCATGTTTACTAGCTCGGCGTTGCTGATCTTGAAAATGAAAATGATATCTACGATTATTAGGGGGAGAAATCGGATTTGGAATAAGTCTTTTTTTAGTAAGTAGAGAATGTTTCTATAGTCTCTATCAGGTTTAATAAATAAATAAATAATTAGGTTTGATTTTTCCACCAAAATAATTAATATAGATGCGACATGTATGTTTGGAACAATTGACAATTACATTGATGCCATCTTATATTTAAATTTGTAATTGATATTTTTGTTGTGATTCTAAATTTAGTTTTCCAATATAGATGAAGAAAAAGAATTTATGTAAGATGAAATATCAATTCATGTAAATTGATATTTCACCAAAAATAAATTTAGTTGTCTAATATTAAAAGTTCAAAGGAAAAACAAAATAGATAAAGAATTTATTTATAGCGAAATTTCTTGGTGGAAAATTATTTAGGATTTTGTTTTACTAATAAGAGGATATTCAGACTTTTTGGGAATCTTTTTACTAGATTTTGATTTTTCCGACCCAAACCTTACGCTAACCGCGTTGCGTTTGTATTTCGTACAGTCTTTAGCATGATTTGGATTGTTGGAAAGTGTTTTCCTCTTTGTGGGGCCAACTTGCAATTGCTATGTTGATTCTTGAATCAAATAATAAATAACCAAACATTGATTGATGTTCTCAACTCTCAAGTGGGAAATGGATAAGAATCATCCTCACAAACTCCAGCCAAGTACTTGGTGTTATTTATTTTTTATATATATATAAAAAAAAACTCTCCAGCTGAGTAATTTGGACCCCAAAAAGAAAAAGAAAGATACAAAAAAGCTCTAAGTTTGTAGAAAAGTGAGTTTACACGTTTTTACTGCATAGAGTGTTGATTCATTCAGCCGTAACCAAAGGTGTGTCTAGATCAACGTGTTAAATAATTTCAAGGTTGCCTTGCCCGCTTTGTAACGTCAAAGTGACTTTTTTATGGTTTTGTTCACACTTGGGACAAAAGCTTTCAATTGTAGACATTTGATAGTTTTAACTTAGGGGATTTGCTACGTAGTTTCTAGGGGCTTATGAAATTTATGAGATTTTGAGTTCGAAATTTCTTGCTCTCATCTTGAGACCATCCAGTGTGTGAGATGGGAGACTGCATACATTCAAGGGAATAATCAGATATTTGAGAAAGTTTGGATATTCTCGTTTGTAAATAAAATTTAAAAAAAAAAAAAAATTGATTGTTTTAATATTTTTGATAGTACCCTTTGCAATTTTCTGTTTGAAATTTATTGAAGTACTAGTTTGTGATTCTTTGTGAAGTCCTTAAGCATAGAAGAAGTGAAACAATCTTGATTTTGTTTGTTTTTGGAGAAATATGAGTAATTCTAAACAATTTTTGCTGATAATAATTTGTGTTCTTTCCCGGAAAATCTTATAATGCTGTCTATTCTGCTTGGTTCATGGCCAGCAAAAAATGAAATAATAAAAGAAGCTTTTTGGTTGATGTTAGTCTGGACCAATAGCAATAAGGGTAAAAAGAAAAAGGCTCTTAGCCTCTCTTTGATAAAGTGCAAAAAAGAAGAAAAGATAACAAAAGGAAGTAATGTTTTCAAAAACTGTATCCTCATTAAAGATCTCACTGGCTTGTGTAATTGTTCAAACACATTATTCTATTTGTATTAAGACAAATTCCATGATATGTATTAAGAATGCTCTACCATTATAATCCATCACCAGTGTCAAAACATTTCATTGGACAACATATTTAAAGATGATATAGTCTTTTGCAGGATGGCTTTAGTTTCATTATTTATTTTTAAGTCACCAGAGCCATCATAGTCTTAGAGATCTAACAATTTAAGTGATTGCCCCAATATAACCACAAGATAAAGCAAGATATAATAATATCTAGTGGAGAATTTCTGAGTATTCCGAAGCTATTAGATAAGTAATGATGGCAAGGGAATGAAGGAGTAATTCATTCTTAACCTCAAATCAAAAAACTAAAAATCAGGAAGAAGAAGAGTTATGAATTCCATGCAAAGAAAAAAAGAAAGGGACTTTCTTCCAATTTTTTAGGTCATTTTGTTTATGATGTGCATGATGGAACTTATGAAGGATGAGTAAAAAAAAAAAATTCAATAAGAGCTTTGCTTATAGTTATAGCCATTATGTAATGCTAAATATGGTGTGCATGGAATGGACAAGACAAGTTACCAAGATGAAGGGAAAAGAACTAAGAAACATAAAACAATCATAGATTTTGTTCCTTGCTTTAATGAGAGCTTTTGTTTGCTGTCATTGGCATACTTTAATGGGAATTTTGTAAGCCTTACAATTATATTTAAACTGTAGGATTTTTCTTACCTGCTTGATTACAGAATTGAATTATTAGAATACTGCTAAAAATGACAGTAATTATTGGTATTAAACATTATGTAATAATAACTGATTTTGTTTTTCTTCTTTTGCCTATTAAGACAAACAGACAGTCCATAGGTTGCTTTTTTCTTATGATAGGTAGGTTTGAATAGCAGATATGGAATCAGGCACAGGGTTGAAATGTCAAATACAGTTATTATTATATTGACATTGACTTTGAAAGTCTAGTCTCTGAAAAATTGATGAGTAAGGAAAGGGGAAATAGGAAAAAAAATGAAGGGAAGGGAGGTGGAACGAGAGTTCATGTTGACAAGTGGTGCCATCAAAATGGCTTGTGAATAAGTAATTGTAATCCTTCCCATGTCAACTTTGTGATAGTGTTCTTTGTACATTACTTTGAATTCAATGTCTTCCTAGGAAGAACTCTATTCTATGTTGAACCCTTAAGTTATGCAGTTGTTTTTTAACCTGGTTTTTTTTAAATCATTGGCCTGCAGAATCTATCTGTGGTAGCTCTCCTCCTATCTGGAATTGTGTGATGTTGAACATTGGAATGATTTCCTGTGAAGTACAGTCATCACTCATCACTTGCCTAGTAAATAATGGACTAGCTAACTACTTTCAAAACCTTTGCAATAGTGGGGTATTGTTTTTAGGTTTAAACTTAGATACAATTGTTTTTAGATATTGTATCTTAGGCTCTCTAAATGAACTTAACTACATGATTGTATTTACCAATGCAGTAAAAAAAATGTTATCTTTTTCAAGGAAATGAGGTTCAACCATATGTTTCATTGATCAATGTAATCATGTGGTTGAATTTAACTAGGGAACTTAAGGTACAATATCTAAGAAGCTGTATTTAAATTTTGACAATTTTTTAAAATTTAAAGAGTCAAACTAAATATTGAATTGTGGAATTTTAATGCCCTTATTACAATAAACATATATGGCCTCTAAGAGATGACAGGGAAAACAACCACAAACTCACACTCTTCCCATCTCAACCATAGAAAATGATTCTTCTAAGTAGCTTCTTATCTCACTTTGATATGCTCAGTTTCCTTTATAGTCTTAACCTGATAACTTATACCTGAGCTACCATTTTGATATTTTGTTGGACTTGATTTATGTGATAAACAGAGGGAAGGAGGTTAGGATGATTTTACTTGTTTAACAGTTTCCAAGTGAAAAAGCCATGTTTGTTGATATATTGGTTTTTTAAAATTAACTAGCTAATGTCCGTGTGATGCACGAGCATGATATAAATTTATTTTAAAATATTATATAAGAAATTATCTTTATGACCATGCAACATAAGCTCTTCCTTTATTGATTATTTCCTTACATGGTTAAGATAAACAAAAAGCTACTATGAAATGTTGCAACATATTTTCAAAAGTTAAAATAAATCCAATCAGTGCTCTTATGTCTATCAAATATTGATATGCATGTCGAAAAAAAAAGTCATATAGTTGACAGGGCTTCAAAATTGCAAATCCTAATCATTTTGTTGAGTTTACAAAAACCGTAAGTGTTAATGTAACTTTGACAAAACACCCAAAAGAAAAACACATATGGGTAATTTTAAGAATTTATTTTAATCAAACCCCTGTCAAAGAAAATATTTCTTTTTAATCACTATCATGTTTTATGAATACATCAAGGGTGACTATATTTAGCCCAAGTAAAGATTCAATACACTTTTAGGCATGTCACAACCATATATATATAGATACTCTAACCAAGCTAATTGCTGAATTAGTACAATCATGAACAATTATTAAATTAGTACCTATAAGCTCAGTTGTATGCTCATCGAAGGCACTGGCATTTGTTGGGAAGATGTCTCCCAAATTCTTGCATAGTAGTTGTAGTAGCAACATCACCATTAGTTTAGCAAAAAGAAAAAACATCACCATTAAGCCCAACAACCAAGTGAGAAAAAAACATTTATAAGTGAAGGGGTTGATCACCGTAAACATTTACCATTTGAACTACTTTCCCGAGTACGGTTAAGGTTTAGTACCTTTCGCCTATTAAGTCTTGTCCTATTACAACTATCAATATCATGGATCATTGCTATGTCATTAGGCTTTTTACTCCTATGACTTCCACCTCCAAATTTCTTTGACAACTCTATGTTTGTGTAATACATCTATGCAATCTTTTTCTTGTACATGATCATACGCCTTCTTTGGAAAAGGTATTTGAAAAATACTTCCTTTGTTTTGTTTTGTCTTGTTTTGTTTTTTTTTTTTTTTTTTTTTTTCGTGGATTAACAACTGTTTTTTTTTTTTAATAAATTTTTTCTTATTGAATTATAAACTAAATACTTCAAATGAATATAATATTTTGGGATTCAACAAACAAATCAATTTTTTTTTCTATTGTTAACAATTATGATTTTTTGATTTTCTTTCTTATTGAATTACAATAATTTATAAAGATAGCTAAACTAAATACTTTAAACGAACATAATATTATGGGATTGAACAACAAATCAATATTTTTTCTGTGGGTTAACAATTAGTTTTTTATTATTATTATTGAAGTATAAATAGTTTTTAGAGAGCTAAACTAAATACTTCAAACGAACATAATATTTTGGGATTCAACAATAAATAAACTATTTAAGAGGAACATGAAATTTTGAAAATGATCATACATTTTTGAAATGAAATGTAAATATTGGGAGAGAAATTATAGAAGCATAACTTTTTGATTCCTAAGGAGACGGGGATATATAAAAGAATAGATTTTACAACATGCAAAGCCTTTCACCTACATGTGGGGAGGGTCAAGCCTAGGTCATAATTTGTAAGGTAATAAATAAGATTGGGCTTTCCATAAGGTTTAGTCTATTTTTAAAAAGTAGTCCATTGTTTAGAGTAATTGTCAATAATAGCCCATATTTTATATAATAGCAAAAAATAAGTTTTTGTGGTCTATTGGGTAATAGTTAAAATAACTTAATGAAAGAGGTTAAAAAAGCTAAATGCAAAATTAAAGCGTCACATGACAAGACCTCGTGCATTCTCGCATGAGATCTCTCCTTTTATATACATATTGATTGATTGATTTAAACCTTTTGCTTTTAATAGTGTGTTTGGAGCTAGCATTTAAGATCATATCTTCTATGTTTCATTTAATATGCTAACAAACATATTATAACTATGTATATACGGGTTGCCAATGACCTTTAGGTCGAATGGTATTTCTTGGTGTTTTTAATGTGAGATCTTTACATGAAATGAGTTCTTTGTCTCAGTTTCAAATTATGAACTTAAAATTTTAGTTACTAGATTTTTTTTAGGGCAATTTTGTTGCCTTGACAAAAGCATGGTCGATCCCCAAATACAATTTGTGGTGAGATTTACATATTTATTACTATAAACTCATTATAAGTTTAAAGCTTTTGGCAGGGCACGGAAAATTGATCCTCTTCTAACAGAGAGAGAAAGAGAGATATTTTATTAGACAATATGGCCTGCAAGGCATCAGTACATTTATACCAAATTCTCACAGCACACTTTATTAATTAGCCACAGACTCAACTACCCAAAATGGTTCCTAGAGTCTTGACATTTCACACAAACATCATTATTAGAACAGAAATACTACAGTTCATGTAGAGGGATCACACCACCAATCATTCAATTAACCAAGATAACAAAATGGGCTTTCACAATAAACATGCTTATTAGTAACATGCTCAACCATGTCATCTAGTCAGTACAGCAACGGTACATGTAGTACTTCTCCATAGGACGGCCACATTCTGCACATACCACCCTCTCTGGAATGCCCCCATCAATCCCAGGAAGGATAAGGCGGTTGCAATGATGTGGGGTGTGAAGTTTTTGTAGGTAATCTTTGAGTGCTGGTACAAAACCATTAAGCTCAGCATCCTCTCTCCACTCATTGAACTCTAGCAGGCTTCTTAGAGCCAAGTCTCCTTTGGCCCTAGCCATTTCATCTGATCCTCTAAATAATATTGCCCATCCTTGATCACTACCATCAAAGCTAAGCATAGTCATGACCTCCTGCATTATGTAATCATTTTCTACAGTCTTTTGCAATTTTGAGTACAACATACTTTCCAGTCGTGACCAAAATAATGAAACTGATGAGATGTCAGGCCAGTAGTGACTAAGCTGCTCTGCATTGATAGTAGCAATATTTTTCTTCAGCCTCTCCTTGGCATTGTTCTTTCCTACATAAACCAATTCTAAGTTGATCCCAGCAGCCTCAGCTACAGCTTTTGCTGTAGTTGTGAATTTCCGGATCCAGTTAATGTCCTCACCTCCATACAAGCATACAACACTCCCTTTTGCTATCTGGTAAAGAAAGAAGCTACATATTAGTACTATAATTAGTGAGTTAATAAGAAAAAAAGTGCATATATATATGCACGCACGAGTACAAACCTTTAATAAAAAAATTCCATCACCACATGTATTGTTAGTGTAAATAAGTAGATAAGTAGATACACACATACAAGTATGCAAAAGCATGAGTAGAAGGTTGTGAACATGGACATACCCAATCTGGTATTTCTACATCAATGCCATAAACAAGTAGATCAAGCTTCCAATTTTCCAACTTCCATAAAGCATCTTCTTTCTCACTAGTAAAAGGGAAGGCATGATTTCCCCATATCCGAACCATGTGAAGTGCATTCCGGGAAGCCACCTTTCCTTGTGGATCCAATACCACTAGAATTGACTTCTTTGCAAAATGCCACACTTCCTTGATATACTTAATGACTGCTGTTTCAATGATCCAAGGATCGTACACAGTATACCATGGCATCATTGACTGCAAATGCTTGAATATATGTTGATGCTCTTCATTCAAAGGGGTCAACCTGTCCACAATTGGGAGCCACACCAATTCATATTGGATCTCTGGCCTTTTCGGCTCCTTGTACATAGAATCAAGAAAGAGAACTTCTTCATGGGAGATATCAAGATCCGATATGAGCAGTAAAACATGCTTCTTCCTTAGAACTTCAAGGTTTGCCTGTTTTTGCCAACAGAGAACTCAACTGTTTTATATTTAGAAGCTAAAAATTGAGCTTAGTTAATGAAAAGGTGATTTGAGAACAAACCCTTGTCTTGGTTGAACCAATCACCAGTGGTTGCAGCTCATCCTTGGGGTTTAACAATGCCTTGAGAATCTTCATATTATCAAGGTGTGATGTTTCAAATAGGTGGACGAGATTTTGATAGTATTCTAGATGTCTCTTCTCATCTGCATCCCATGGTAGATGTTAAGAAATAAAAAAATAAACAAACTGGTAAAATTGATAAATTATAGTATGGGAGGTAAACACGACAAAGATCATTGTTTCCTCGTGTTAGTCCTAGATACACCACTGGTTTCTCAAAAAGATAAAAGAGTATTCTTCAAGAATTTGAACTGATTAGCTTGTCTATGTAATATGATTTTGATTACATGAATGTTAACGACCCACCTATCTGTTGATAGCAGAGAGCGAGTTGCTTCTTGAGGTGCTCGTGTATATTGTTGACCTTATGAGCCAAGCTTGATAGTTCCCATGCTTCAGTGGTTGATGCAGTATGCCTAAAAGCATAGAAAGGGTGTCATATATGATATATCTACATATGGCATTCATATAAAATTGATTGAGCTTTCTTGATCATGAAGACTTACTCATGTCTCAAACCTATAAGGCTTGCAATCTGTGAGGAACAAGCCACTATGCATCTAATGATCCAATAGGAAGCAGCAGGGATATGAGCTATGGCAGTTGACATTGCTGGTGTGTCA
Organism: Quercus lobata; assembly: GCF_001633185.2. Taxonomy (NCBI): domain Eukaryota; kingdom Viridiplantae; phylum Streptophyta; class Magnoliopsida; order Fagales; family Fagaceae; genus Quercus; species Quercus lobata. The sequence continues at coordinate 5,950,031 of NC_044913.1, forward strand.
TGTGAAATGTACTGAGGTGGTAGCTCCTTGAACTCAACAATGCACCTAGTTAAATCCATCATGGCCTTGATGAGTTTCTCAAGTGCATCATACTGGGGTTTCAAAGAGTTTGAATGCTCTATGATGTCGGGCAGTTGCTTAAGGAATGCCACGGACTTGGCAAGTGGATTTGTTGTGGAAAGTTTAGCTACGAGCCAGAATTCCCCATAATTCACAGCAAAAGCTGCTAGTGAGAGAACCACTTTTGCATCCCAACTATAACTCGTAAGGGTGTTGAATAACACCATAGTTGTTGCATGTGCATCTCCACCACCAGAGCATTTACATGATATCTGGTAACAAATATGTAAAAATCATTCACCTGATTTCATTTCTTCCAATAATTTAGTAAGAGGGGAATAAAAACTTCACTTGAATAAGCCAAGTTAAACAGCAACAGAGCGTCATTAGAACCATAAATTACACCCCCTAGCGCACAAGAGATTAGCCTTAACCTAGAAAGCACGAACGCAATTGGGAGGGTGTTGCACCCGAGTCCGACGCGGTTGCCCGCGCGTCGGTGCCACGTCTGAGTTTTTTTTTTTTTTTTTTTTTTTTTTTTTTTTTTTTTTTTTTTTTTTTTCTTAGATTCGCACCGACTTGGCTTGATTCGTGTCGAATCGGCTTCGATTCGAGCCGAATCGGCTTCGATTCGCGCCGAATCGGCTTCGATTCCCATCGAATCGGCTTCGATTTGCGCCGAACTAGGCTGATTCGGCTAGAATTGGGCCGTATCAGCCATATCGAGTCGTATCGGCTGGCGATCGATATGGCCAATACGACCGAAATAGGCCGAAATCGGCCTTGAACCTAGCCGGAAAATCCAAAATTCTCACCTTAGAGGCATACTAATGTGTTTCTTGCCTTCTTCTTTCTTTGTTTTGTGAATCAAAGCATAGTAATGTGTTTTTTAAAAATATTTTAATAGTAAAAATATATAGAAAATATAAATAAAAATATTTTTAATAATTTTTTAATCGTCGAGTCCCGCTGCACATGCACCCTACTTTTTCAAAAATTGCTGAGTCCCGTACCTACACTCGAGTCCTGAAACGCACCCGTGCTACATAGGCCTTAACTGAGCTGTGGTTTTGTACTTTGAACGAGTGATTAGCCTATCACATTATGCTGGAAAGGCTTAATCTTCTCAAGTTCAGCATGGAATTAGGCAATTAGCTGATTACTTTAATAGGCAACTCAAAATGATCATTTGGTTAATAGAGGGATTTTCAAAAAAAAAAAAAAAGAAAGAAAGAAAGAAAGAAAGAATAACTATAAAAATAATTTTTTTGAAAAAGAAAAAATCTCAATTTGCAGCATGAGCATCCACAGTCCACACACACACATAAAATGCATTAATTATTTAAGAGGGTATTAATGTATTATGTTCATTCAAAAGTTAAATTGCACTAGACATGAAAGGCAAGTGCTTAGTGTATACATGTTTCTGTCTGTTATCAATGGCAAAGAAGTGTGCTATGTAAGCACCTCAGAGGACTACTCTCTTTTTGGAGAGAAGTACCTTTTCCCATAAAAACAGAGGAAGAGAAAGTATTTGTTTTGCTTCTGTAGAAGAGTTTATTAGACTATTAGTATGAAAAGCATTTTTTATTAGCAACAGAATGGCACAGGAGTGGAATATGATAAAAGTTGAGAATATCTTGACTCAGGTCTCAAAATAAACCTCGCATGAAATTTTATGTATGATGTAAGCCAATGCTTCAAGAATGTCGTCAAAACCAGCCAGACTAGCACTGTCCTCCACATGATCGACGTGTTCTTGAGTACCCTGCATGGTATAACATCATATCAGTTACTAAGAATAACAATAATAAAAATCATTGAATGTTATTTTGTTTGCATTTTTTTTAACTAGGCAATAAGGCCAAGTGCAAGTGCACTAACATAGCAAAAAGAGAAAATGGAAAGAGTAATACATGGAAACCACCATCAATGATAGGATTGGCACGACGCAAGATATCCTCAATGATATGGAGAAAAGGGTTGACATCAAGTTCACGACCATCAGGAGCATGTGTTGCCTGAATTTGCTTCATCATTGTACTATCATCAGATGCTGAGAACATCCTGTGATCACTCTTAATCATTCGCTGCATCTTTGGGAGCAGGCTGTGTACTGGCCAAGCTTATTTGGGATATCAATTAGCAAGAGAAGGATATACGCAATCTTGGTTTGTGTGCATGGTTTTTCGATTACGCAATCTTGGCCTTATATAATGAGAAGAAGATGGAATAAAGCCTTGTTGTACCTTGCTTGCAAGGGGGTGTAAACAAAGCTAAAGCCATGAATATGATAAGATTATATTACTACAGTGGCCCCTTACTTTGTTATCAGCATAAAGCTGGCTCGGTTTCCAGGATTTCCAGTCAAAAGGCACCTGTCACTTAGATGATTAAGCTATATATGGTGCATACCTCAGTCATTTGTGCTAAATACAGCTTTGAATAAATATTTACTATTGCTTTCATTAGCCATATCCTACCACTTACTAAATAAATATAACATACCATACAAGTTAAAAGTTAATTAGAATTTAGAAGTAGTTTAGCTAAAAAAATTACTTTATCTTTCACTGACAATGATTGTTACAGTTTCTGTTGGGTTAAAGTTTATTGTTTGTTTGTTAATGGATCAAATGCAATGTCGCCAACTCATTGTACCAGCAATTATATATGCAGAAAGGATGTTGCTTAGAGTATCTTTCTATTTTCTTATTTGGAAAGGAAAAGGAAAAAGTGAAAAGGAAAAATATAGAAGGGAACCAATAAAGTATGCTACTAGGATTGTTACATTTGTCAATTAATTTTTCAGTATAACGTCTAAGCTACTGCAATATTCTTTGTTTCCCATATGTTACATGCAGAATGATTGCAAAGCTCTCTCATATTTTCTTTCCTACCTTTTTTTTTTTTTTTTTTTTTTAAACTTTTTTAAATGCTTATCAAACATGGATTTTAATATAACAAATACCACAATACAGCATGGCAGTGACTAAAAAATTGTTTAGCGGACAAAATTTGAACATATAGTTTCTGCAGAGACAGGAAGGATCACTCTTTAGATTTCAACTTTGAAGCTTTAAGAGAGGAAAGGGTGTTTGCACAGTACCTCAAGAATCATCTTACTCCTTTAGAAAGGTAAATTCTACCAACAAATCCAAAAGGCAAAAAAGGAAATGATTTATTGTGTTATTTAGCAGGAGAATTCTTATTTCCACCTATACCAACTGACATGGTTGGCACATGTGCCTTTGCCAAGTGTTAAAATGTGAAAGGCATGTCACAAAGTTGCTAATGATCCTATGGACAAGTCACAACTTTGGTTTACACAGTTACGGTATTAACCATCTCTTCACTAAACAAAAAGGTATTAACAATCTCATCTACTCATATTCATGCAGGTTTTCACGCACATTCTGCTGTTATAACAAGTAATAACCACAAAGAGAAATAAAATCAAGTAATTAGTGATTGTAATTTTTAAAGCATTTAAAAAAAATTAGGCATTCACTTCATAATTTGCAAAAATATACTATTTTCATTAAATTAAATCAAATTTTGTTTTTTGAGAAAAATTTCTAGAATTTTTTGTCTTTTATCTTGATTTTCTTATGAATATAAACCTTAAAAAAATATTCTTTGTCAATTTCAAAATGTTAAATTAGTATTACACTCAATTTCAAATCTAGGGGGTGGATCCTACAATTGTGAATTTGTGGGTGGGGGGAGTGAGAGATTGATTGTGATTCTTTTTCTAATTGAGAGACTACTTGAGAAGCCACTGAATAGCATATATGGAGAATTCATTGTTGGATCAATTCCAAATCATTTGAGATATGTTTCAATTTTTATTGAGCATAAGATCTATTTTACTATTGTTATTTTTATTATTTTGTTGTTTTTGTTGTTAATAATAATATTTTTTATAATTTTAATTATAATATTTATTACTATGATTATTATTAATTCCAAATGTAGGTTTTCAAAAATTAGAGCTGCGCATAATTTCATATGTCACAATCCTCTTTTAAAAAGAAAAATTGAAGTTGAGTCATAAGAGGGAAAAAAGAAGAAGAAGAACATAAAATTTGTAGAAAATGCAATAATGATCTTGATGAGGCTTGTTGGTTTTTTGAAAGTTAGAGTTGCATGTAATTTAATATATTATAGTTCATTATCCAGGTAAGGATAACTTATCTACATAAAACATGACTGATAAATGATAATCCACTCGTTTCATCTTTTACACGTTGTACTGTTTGTTACAGGTAGTTGGAACATTAATAGGATCTTCAACAAGAACTTTAACTGCATGGTTGGCTCTCTCGCGAATCAAAAATATGTGTGAAGATGCTAATTTATGGACTTGCCCCAGTGACAAAGGGGCATTCAACAGATCGTTGATTTGGGGCATTGATCCCGGCCAGGTATTTTCTTAAAAGAAAGAATTGAACTTGAAAGTTTAGTTGTAAGATAAAGATAAAAATAAATGAAATAACACTAGTAAAAAATACAATATTGACTGGTAGGATATATAATATTTTCTTTTAGAAGACCTGGAAATATAATAATTTAGGACAAAATTGGCCTTTGTCCATTTCTATCAAACAATCCAGCATTTTGCCCCCTGTCCCAAACAAATTAGAGAAATGCCCCTCTTTTGAAACTCGATTTTCTCAAAATCGAGTTATGCTTTATAGTGGCATTTTAAGGAGCCTATAATGACGTTTCAATAGCCTATAGTGGCGTTTTGGAACTCTGAACTTGAGTTATAGGTAAAAAAAACTTGTATATAATTCGAGTTCATGGAGCCCGAGTTCCAAAGCGCCACTATAGGCTCATTAAAATGTCACTATAGGCTCCTTAAAATGCCAATATAAGACTTAACTCGATTTTAAGAAAATCGAGTTTAAAAAAATGGGCATTTTCTTAATTTGTTTAGGAAAGGGGGCAAAATGCTGGATTGTTTGATAAAAAGGGGCAAAAGCCCATTTTCTCCTAATAATCTAACATGTTCTTCTCTAAGTCAATGCGAAGCTTATGCCTTTTAGGGTTACTGTCAATGAGATGATATATAACACTTACGTACAAAAACTTACTAATCTTGAAAAAAAAAAAATGCTTAAATGTGAAAGGCAATAGGACATAAGTGACAGTAACATTGGATGGATGGATTATTATGGAAAAACATCATTGGCTAAACTAATTTCTATAAAGAAGAGACTATGCGATTGTTTAGTGCACCTACCATATCATTTTAGCACTAGTTGTTATACCAGTACAAGTGTTGGATACATAGCATGAGACCGAATTGTTAGTCCATTGTAATATACTTGCATCAATTGAGTCCGAATTGTTGATGCATTTATTATTTAGATATAATCATTATCAATGGATACCCCCCCCCCCCCCCCCCACCCAAAAAAAATTTAGGTTCCATAAATTAGAGTGCACAATTGATAATTTAAGTTGTCATTGTGATGTGCAGGTTCTCACATACGTTTCAACTCTACTCAAAGTTAAAGGCAATCAAAGCGGTGCAGAAAATAGTTAATAAAGAGAAGTTTGGCAATGACGTTAGGCAAAGGGTTGAGAGGACTAGGTTGGATTTATAACGGTAAAAACTAAAAAACCAATCGCTATCCTTTTGAGGGAACTTCAATCTTATTGCGAAGGAAAAAAGTGTCCTTGTACAACTATGTGTCCATTAGTAATGCCAAGGAAGCATTCTTGAAGCCGAAGTCCAAAATTAGTTGGCTAAATCTTAAGGACCAGAACTCTATTCTATTCCCCATCTCCCCCACACCCCCCCCCCCCCCCCCCCCCCACAAAGTTGTAAGTTGTAAATACTAGAACTTTGAAAATTTTAGTCAAGAACTTAAAGAATGAATAGGGAAGGCATTGATATCGGCTCAATACAATTGAAAAAACTTGATGTGAATTTCTATAAGCAACTCCTAGGTCCTCAATCCTTATTTCTTGATCCTTGTTCTACTAAGAGTTTCTATTTTGTTGAATTCGCAAATCTCATGTAAGCAAAGAGAGCACCTTATCTCAAATGTCACACCAGACGAGGTCAAATATGTTCTATTTTTTATGAAGGGGATATATCTCTAAATCCTAATAGGTATTAGGTTTACAACTAAATTCTTTAAAACTCTTGGTCCATTGTTCAAAGAGATGTGATCAAGGCTATTGTGTCTTTCTTTGAATTTGGTTCCTGCTGAAGGAAGTCAATTCCTTGTTTTGGTTAGTGGGTGCTCCTAGGGCATTTAACCATTTTAGAAAGTTTTGATACCACTATTATTAGTTTAGGGTTAAGAGCCCAAATCATGTATTAGGCCTTGGGCCTTGACCGAGAATGTGAGCAATCCGAGGACGAGTGAATGGTAATGAATGGTTCAAACCTAGAACTCAATGAGCAAAATACAGATAGGAGGATAGTCCGAGGAGAAATATCTCCTCGGATATGATAAATACGTCTCAAATACGTTTTCCAACAATCATGATGACCTTCCAGGAAGCTCCAGTAATAAAGATGTGTATCATGAACGTCCAAGGACGATGAGACCTCAGAAATATCTTAGGGAAAGCTGCTACCACTGCATTGAATGCACTGCAGCTACTTTCCTGGCCGCATTTATGTTGAGGAAACCCTTGAACAGTGTTGTCTTGGCTACCACAACTCACAGAAAACCAGAGAAGGTGTCTGATGGGACAGTCACTCAAGTGAAGGCTCAAGTGATCAATAAGTGTAGGATCAAGATGGTCCAGGGGGAGATATATAATGTAAGAGACCCTCCATGAGGTAGGGATTGGAAAAAATAGAGAGAGAACATTGTAGCAATCTAAATTGTATTTGTACCCAATTGTGATCAATTTATAAAAGTGAAACCTCCTCGGACTATAAATCCATTGATATCAAAATTTTTTATTTGTGTTTGATTGTTATTTAATCCAGTATTAGCCGCTGTCCAACTCGTTAAGGCCTAGTTCTTTGGCCCACTCCCTACAAATTCATTGTACTGGGCTTACTGAGCCAGGATCATACATCTTGGGCTTAGGCTGCGAAACAGGTCTTTACAATTAGATAAATAAAAAAGTTGTCAAAAAAATCAATTACTTTTTTTTTTTCATAAAAAATATTTTATTTTATTTTATTTAAAAAAATTAATGCCCTTAAGTCATTTGATTACCTTTTCCTACCTAATATATCACCTAGATCCTAGCTAAAAAATTGAGGCCTTGTTTAGATGGAATTATTATGAAAATGCGTGGTTTTCTTCTTCAAAATTTGTTGAGCCAATCGGTTTGTTATTTTCAGTATCTTGTCAATATTGCATCTCTTAAAAGTCACTTTATTATGTCTCATATGGCTCACACAATAAGGTAGAATTGTTTCTTCAAGGTAATGATTAGCTTTTAGAATGTGGGTAATTGTACACCTGTTTCTCCATGGAATACTTGAATTAATTGGCACTTTTATTAAATTATATATATATAAGGTAGAATTGTTTCTTCAAGGTAATGATTAGCTTTTAGAATGTAGGTAATTGTACACCTGTTTCTCCATGGAATACTTTTTTTTTTGAGAATGTTCTCCATGGAATACTTGAATTAATTGGCACTTTTATTAAAATATATATATATATATATATATATATGTAATGATTAGCTTTTAGAATGTAGGTAATTGTACACCTGTTTCTCCATGGAATACTTGAATTAATTGGCACTTTTATTAAAATATATATATATATATATATATTAGCGTAACTACTAACTAGCTCAATCGATGAAGTTGAAAGAACTAGAGCATCCCAAGACCCATGGCCAAAATGTTACCTCTAGGTCATCTACATGTAGCCAAAATCTTAATGGGCCTCCAATGTATTAAAAAAGTATTAGGCAGAGAAAGTCCATTCAAACACAACAATTACAAAGCCCGTGAGGCAATGACCAGATTTACACAAGCCCAGCAATCTCATTAGGGAAAAAAAGAGTATTGATGAGCAAATGTTTTTGATAATCTTTAAGATTGCAATGATATGGTTGGTATATAATAAAAATCGATGGCCCAACATAAAAGTGATGTCCTTCTAATAACAACATTTCACCTATACAAAGTAGTAGAAAAGTTTTGAAAAGGTTAGGAGTTGATATCTCAATCAAGACCTTGTAGTCTAGGGTTCAAATCCACCCATAATAATTATTGAATTATAGAAAAAAAAAAAAAAAAAAAGTTGTATCCCTAACATTACTTTGAGGAGAAGAAACATAAAATTTACAAATTGACGTGACAGTTAATGTGATTGGTATGCATGTTTAAACTACTTAATAAATGAATGTTTGACTTGTTTTTTAGGCAATCATGATCATGACACATCATTTTGTAAGATCTACGTATTAAATTTTGTGGTATCCATAACATCACGAACAAAGTTTGGCTACAAATCGGTTTGGAGCTATTTCTTCAACCCATTATGTGTTGATTTATAAGACAATATATATGTAGTAGTATTAAAAATGCTATATGACTAAAACTACATATGAATGGTTGCTTCAATCGCCACATAGTAGGTTGGAAAAAGAAAATTCTAAAAGAGAGTACATGACACTGTAGGTATTTAAGTCGATAAAGAAGAAGAAGAAGCGGCTGATTGCATTTCTCCCTTATCTCAACACTCCTTTTTTTTCCATAATTACGGAACAAAAGGGGAAAGAAAAGCTAAGTACCAATGTTTATCTTAATAATTTCAATTGTTATATGATGGAACACAGATCCGTCAGTAAGTGTGAGCAGATGGAGTCCCCTGTGGAACGTGAAGGTTTGCTTGATGAGGGTCACCGGTGTGGTGCCTGCCACAAAGTCTCCGATGCCAAAGTTAGGATAATAATCAAATACAGTCAAGAAGTCCAGTATAGTTTCAGAGTATTTTTACATATATCTCTTCTGTTGGTTCTATGAGAGTTTTATACCTGAGGCCTTTGAGGCTAGCCGTTGGGGCTGTAAATGCTCTCTGAAGTAACGTCCCTGGTCCAGTAATGAGACTTTTAAGAGGCTCCTAACGGTCTGCTTGGTCGATTCAGTAACTGCTGAGGTCATTGATTGACTGCATTGAATGACCTCCTGCCTTCGTCAGTGATGATGCTCTCTTCGTTATTTCTGATGACCTCGTCATGGATGATACCTTCGTCACTGATGTTATCTTCGTCAGTCAGGCGTAGAATCGTCACTCCTGTCATTATATAATCATGGTTTCCCATAATCATATAACGTCTATAAGCTACTGTAATATTCTTTGTTCCCATACCATATGTTTCATGTAGAATGATTGCAAAGCTCTCTCTCATTTTTTTTTTTTCCTACTTTTTTTTTTTCTTTTTCCTTTTTCAAATGCTTATCAAACATGGCTTTTAGCATAACAAATACCGCAATAAAGCATGGCAGTGGCTAAAAAATTGCTTAGAAGACAAAATTTGAACTTATAGTTTCTGCAGAGACAAGAGGAATCACTCTCTAAATTTCAACTTTGAAGGTTTTAGACAGGAAAGGGTGTTTGCACATCAGCTCAAGAATTATCTTACTCCTTTAGAATGGCAAATTCTACCAACATATCCAAAAGGCAAAAAAGGGGGAAAAACCTTGTCCCCTCTCACCAATGCTTTGCATCCAAATTTATGAAATAAACATGTACGGTAATTTTGGGTTTAGTAAAACTTTAAGGATAAGTGGAGGATAATTTTGGAAATCTACCTTAACCAAAGGGCAAATTAAGGTACAATATTTTTAACTTTATTTTAAAAAAGTTTGGTCAAATTAATGTCAATGGAGAAAATGTTTTTCCCCTTTAGATCTGGGGGGGAGTCTTACTTCTTCAAACCTTAAGGGATGGGAGATAATTTGCCCTTATATATATATATAAAACGAAATCAATGAAAAATGAAGAGAATTAGGTATAGCGGAGCTCAAAATGTCAATAATAATAAAAAATATATCTCTTTAGTTATTTAATTATTTATTTGGTGCACATAAAAAAAAAACTAAATTAAATTAATTAACTAATTTAAACTCTTTAAATATGTTACAAATGATCAAATAAGTAAGGAAATATGTGAGGCAGTGACTGTGCGAAGGTGTTTTGGCTATGTGACGGTGTGCGGGTTTTTGATTGCGGAGCTCATGCCCAGCGAATGGTGGCTGTGTGATGGTGTGTGTGGCAGAAAATGATGAAAGAGATTGGAGATAGAAAGTGGTTTGCTTTTGGGGTTGAAAGAATAGAGAAAAAATAAATATTTATATGAAATTGGGGATAGAGCATTGAGGCTGAGATAGGTGTATTTGAAAAATGATTAATTACACAAGAAAAACTAGAATTTTTTTTTATATTAGTTTAGCTAAAAAAGTGTGGAGATTGATGTGGATGATTTAACTGGAAAAAAAACAGAGAAGATAAAGGCCAATGCAAATGTGAATTGTACATTGAACTGTCCCTGCATGTGCATAAGTTATATTTATACATGAAAGTACATCATTTCAGCATAATATATGGACCGCTTCATAAAGATACAACTCAGCTTTATTTAACTAAGCAAACACAAGTTAAAAATAAAGTTGCGACTTATTTTACATAAAAGAACTGTGAAGAACTGCAAACTTTTGCGGCTCATCAACTCTTGACAGTTTTTCCCTCCAAAGACTGCAGTCTGTGCCAAACTACATGAGCAATATTCCCCTGCATTAAAAACATCAATTTATTTAGAAGCTCCTCATTATATACAATGTCGTTAAGATTTGATGGCAAAAACAAAGGATTGAGGGAATATCATACTAGTTTTCTGAGTAATTTTCAAAAAGGGAAGAAAAGAAATCTTGCGCCGCAAAGTAATTTCTTGTGGTATCTAGTTTTCTACCTAACATATTGCCTAATCCAACTCATGGTCCACTCAAATAATGCATACTATATTTCATTCAGATTAGGCATATATATCTATCTAATGTATTCTCTTTATCTTTTAAAATATATAGATTGGAAATTTACTTTGGAGAGTTAAAAACGATGTTATAACTCTAGAGGTTTGATGGACTACAAATTCAGCATACCTGATGTGCATTGGTAAAACCGTTGAATAAACTCTTAGCTATAGCATTTTTGTTATGTAGTGTAAGACCAGCAATGGCTCTTTAGGGAACATGAATCACACGCATATTTTATATCAAAAGGAAAAAAGAAAAAATTGAACTACGGCAGATGCAGAATAAAACTTACATGGATCACATGCATAGTGTTAGACTAGTTGATGAGTAATTTCTCATTACCCAACCTTCTTCTTGCATCTCCCACAAAATCCTGCGGCATGGTTGTTAAAATCAATTCCTTCAAGGCTGGGAGCTGATATAATCCCTCTGAACTTCTAAGTTTTTTACAAACTCCGATTTCTAATTTTCGAAGCTGTGGCATGGCACCATTCTTAACTGTCAACAGCTCTAGTTTCTCTAGGGCCCACAATTTCAGGACACGGAGTTCGGGAAAGTTCTGATCAGCATGACAAGTCATTTTCTGCCCTAGATAGGAGCCATCTGAAAGCCAGAGCATTCTCAGCTGAGGCAACTTCCCTAGCACCTTCATTGGATCTTTTGTGAGTCCAGACCTCCACAATGTAAGGATTTTGAGGTTGCGAGGAAGCTTACCTATCTGATGATGTTCTTCGCTCCATCCAAATATAAGTTTGAGAGAGACTGATGATCTTTCATAGGACTCAACACGAGGTTTAAAGGCCGACTGAGTAGATCTATTGATGTCAACTTTAAGGTATGAAGGTTGACAAGTCTTGAAATGCATTTGGCTGTTTTCAGCGCTGATTCTGAATTGCATGACAGACCCAATTTTCTAAGGTTAGTGCACCCAGTGGCGAAGCTAGGATTTTAGTCTAGAAGGGGCAAAATTAAAAAAAAAAAACAATATTAAAAGTAAAATTAATCTAAAAAATATTAATCAATAATAATAACAAAACAATGGTAAGAAAATATGAATATATTTCATAGTATTAAAATAAATAAACAAAAATAACCAATTCATAGTCATAGCTACAACAAATTTTACAAATTGATGTGGTAAAAATGTGAGTAGTGTTACTTAAACAATATAATGAATATATGTTTGAAATTATTTTTTGTGATTGGTGAGATGCTAATTTGTAAGACATAAGTAGTAAAATTTGTAATATCTCTAGCATCACTTAATAATAAAATGCTGTGAAATGTATCACAGTGAAAATGGTGAAAATAAAGATATTAAATAAAAAAGAAAAAGTAGTGAAATAGGTGCAAGACAGACAAAAACTGCTTATGAGAATAGTGAAATGGTGAAAAGGTTACATGGTTTGGCCTTTGAGAATAACTTTTTCTTCTTTCTTTTTCCTGGGTCACTTTCAAGTGGGTGTCCTTTTTTTTTCTTTTTCCTTTTTTCTCAATGTCTTAGGGACTAACTAGAGTAGACTACATATGCAAGGATGTTTTAGGAGTCAGAGGGGGCAGGTGCCCCCCCTCGCCCCCCTCTGGCTCCGCCCCTGAGTGCACCTATCCAAGCCATATATCCCGAAGTCCTTAGATCCAATATTGAGCCCCGTTAACACCTGAAGGTTGGTTGGAGGCTGATTTGTTGGCTTCTGAATGGATATACCGTTCATGTAAAGATGTCGAAGGTTATTTGCCTTCCAAATGGAACATGGCAAAATGGTTATATGAGTGTGCTTCAAATCTAAAATCTCCAGGCGTGGTAGATCCTCTATAAATGCAGGAAATGAGTCTAGATAAGTCCGCCGCAAGTTCAAATACCTTAAATTAACCATACCAAGTTTCTCAGCTAACAGAGGTTTGAAGACACCCTCCAAATTGACCACCTTCTGCATCAAAAACCCTCCACTATTGATTGTATCACGTCTAGAAAAAAAGGGTGGTAGAAATCCAAGCGAGTCTGCAGATGTACGTTCTGACTTGCCATGGTGGAGATCAAGAAATCCTATATCTTTAACTTTTGGCAAGAACACATCATAGAGATAACATGGCATATGACATGTTTTTGGGGTTCCATCTGGCTTCCATCTTACTATTTCAATCATGTTTCTACACACTAGTTCTTCCAAATATTCCTTGGCCACATCTTTGGGGACGCTCGCCTCAGGTGATGTTTGAACAAATCCATGAGCAAGCCACAGCTGCTACAACCTCCGTATGGAGATATCACATGCTTTGGGAAAGACAGCCAAATAAAGGAAACATGGCTTTAACACATATGGTAGCATTTGATAGCTCAAAACTACAAAAATTGAGAGAGGTAATTGACCTTTACCAAAGTGTGCCGCCACTACCAGATCAATCACTCTTGACCACTCACTTGATTCCATAGTTGACAACACTCCTCCCAGTAGCATGATTGCTGGAGACAAACCGTGACATATTCTCAAAATGTCTTCTCTGAAGTTGTTTATGTCTGAGCTATTTTGTGGTCTATCTACTTTCTTCAAGAACAATGCCCAACTCCCCTCATCAGATAAATGCATAAGATTCAAACGAGAATTCCATAAATCATCATGCGACGCTACATTACAGTCACGGGTAGTAAGGATGATCCTACTTCCATTCTGGACGTTCGCAAAGGGATATGCCAGCATGAACCACACATCAACCGTGCAGACATCATCTAAGACTATAAAAAACCTAACTTTCATTAGAGTCTGGTATAGCACAGCAGACAGTTCCTCCTCGCTCATTGACTCTAAAGGCCCAAAAGGTACTTGAATCTTCATGAGTATGATAATCAACAGACCCCGATATGTTACATCCTTATATGCGAAATCCTTGGGAACATGAACCCACGCACGGCGTTCGAAATGCTGACGAATTTCTTGTCTGTTATAAACTTTCCTTGCCAGAGCTATCTTGCCAAGTGGTTCTTTGCTCACCAGTGAAATCACACGGAGGCTTTTTTCATTGTCGTCCAACAATCGGGCTTCCAGCTCCTTTTCAGCATCTTCAAGTCCAACAAGTGCTGAATGCCATTCTAGATCGTATTGGTAGTTGTTCCATCCTTCTTCAAGGGCTGAATTTCTCAGTTCCAGTTCCGTGTTCTCGCCGAATAGCTTCTCCACCGCGTCCATTGCCGGCACCACTGCTGCTCCCACCCCGTCCATGAGCTCTCCACCGTTCTCCACAGCACTCGGTGGCAGCGGCGGAGGAGGCTTCCCCCGATTGGGCCGATTCTTTGGACGGCCGCGAGGACAATGATCATCGTCAGCGGTGGGGTTGGGTGGGTTGATGAGCTCAACCTCCACAGCACTTGGTGGGGCCCTCCTCTTCAACGGCGGAGGAGGCTTCTCCGGATTGGGCGGTTTCTTTGGACGGCCGCGAGGACGAGGGTCACTGGCAACGGTGGTGTTGGGTGGGTTGATGAGCTGAACGTTACTAACAGAGAAGACAGAGGGGGTTTCGGGCTTCCAGCCTCTTTTTCGCTTTTTAGACACGCGACCCATATTGGGTTTTAGGGGATGTGGAAATTCTAATGCCGCGACTCAATGCAATGAGGGTAAAGACATTAGAACCGAGTTGCTGAAAGAAAAGAAAGAGAGGGTAGGTACGTAAAATTTTTTATTGTAAAACATTTGCAATGAAAAGATTTTCAAGTGTTTGGAATACAAAACACAGATCAGCCACCATCAACCACCACCAAATACAAGCACAGAACAGCCACTATCAATCCATAAATCTGAGCATTAAACCACCAAATCAGCATAAATCCAACCAAATCCACCCCAACAACCACCCAAAATCCAGATTAAAAAAAAAACCCAAAAATGCACGACCTAAAAGTTGGATTAGAACTTGAGAGGCACCCACTGCCATGGACGCCAACCGGCCATGGAGTCTTTACCAAGAGAGAAAACAAGAGAGAGAGACCGATCATAACAGATGAAGGTGAAGGAAGCCACCAACGCGATGGCAGCGATGAGAGACTATAGTCGGCGATGCAAGGGCTTCAGCCATGGGGGTCGTGGTTGATGAGAAGGTGGGCTGGGGGAGTGGCTTGTACTACATGAGAAAGCTGAACATGTAAGGAGCTGTAGTAAAATGTTTTACGCCTTTTTTTGGGCGTAAAACATTATACTTGTTTTTGGCTTGATTTTACATTTGACAATTTTTTTAGACAAAACAAACATGTTAAAGTGTAAAAAAAATTTCAGAAAATATCGTTATAATGATATTAATTAATTCATTTATATTTTTTAAAAAACTAGACTCATTTAGGTATTTTTTTGTCAAGCCACTTGGGCTTATTTTTTTCAAATAGATAAAACTTAAAGTAAAATATTTTATGTCAAGTAGCTACCTTAATGATGTGCCTACTACTTTTAAGTACAATACCTTGTGTCTGGTACCTTAAAATTCAACAGGGGATTCTGGCATTTTACCCTTAATTTTTTAAAAATTTGCCAATATGTCCCTATTTCCAAACTATTTAGGTGCGTGCCCCTATTTCGAAACTCGATTACCTTAAAATCGATTTTTAATGAAAAACTCGATTAGTTTAAAATCGAGTTTTAATGAAAAACTCGATTAGTTTAAAATCGAGTTATGCCCGATCAAACTAATAAAAAAAAAAAAAATTCCATAGAACTCGATTTTATGGAGATCGGGTTCCAAAATGCCACTATATGGGCTTTAAAACGCCACTATAGGACTCCCTCAACCTGCCATGGGACAATCACACTTAGAAAAAAAAAATTGCAAGAAAATGCTGCTATAGGGCTTTAAAACGTAACTATAGGGCTTAAAAACGCCACTATAGGGCTCCCTGAATCTTGTACGGGGCGATCACACTAAAAACTTTTTTGCATGGAACTCGATTTCCAGGAACTCGAGTTCCATGCAATTTTTTTTTTATTATTTTTTTTATAAGTTTGATTTGGCATAACTCGATTTTCTACAAATCGAGTATTTAATTGAAACTCGATTTTAAGGTAATCGAGTATCGAAATAGGGGCACGCCCCTATATAGTTTGAAAATAGGGACATATTGCCAAATTTTTTAAAAATTAAGGGTAAAATGCCAGAATGTCCAAATTCAACAACGTAGCTATTTGAGATTTCCATTGAGAGTTCATAAAGAAATAAAATGAAATTATCAAAAAGTGTAAGGGTCATATTTTTATGTATTGGCATATTTGAGATTAAAACGCACTTTATATAAATTTGAGTCTAAGTTTCTAGTATGTTCAAAGAGACCATGAAGTTGACAAACAAGTGGTATTAATGAAGACATGTATAAGGATACTCAAGAAATTGCTTAAGAAAAGATGAAACTGCAAATCTTGACACATGCAAATCTATCGAGATTTAATGAACCTTATTCTCGACACCTCACGATCTATCAAGCCTTTGGTAAATTGAATTCCAAATTCGCCATGGTGATAAGACTTTCTATGAATTTATGTACTAAGGTTCCATAATATATATATATATATATATATATATATATATAAACATATTTTATGACTGTCATCACGGATACAAAGAGACACATGCTTAACAAGAGTTGTTGCGATATTTGTGCGCTTAGAGTTTTGTACCAAGCTAATTTTGGTCCATCTAAGCATGAATTGAAGAACTCTGCAAAGTTACAAGCCTACAACAATAGAAAAAAAAAAGTTATTGTGGAGTTAGTTACAAATAGGGAGATTCATGCAAAGGAGAAGTCTTATAAAAGATTAAGTCCAATTGGGGATTAAAGCTGAGATTAGTATAGTTTTGTTGGTTCTATAGTAGGTAGGTACTTTGGGATAGGCCTATAGGGTAAGATTCTTTACACCTGTAATCGCTTTTTCTTATCAGTGAATTCTTCTAAAGTGATAACCTAAAATTCACTCAGTGAGGTTTTGCCTACGAGAGTTTTCCCCATCGTGATCAAATCGTTGTGTCAAACTTAATTTCTGATGCACTCTACTTAGTTTGGTGATTTGATTGTGCCTTAATCTGATTTGCATGTAATATTGACTAATTAATAAACTTGGGTAATAGGATTAATTAACTGGGGTGAATCTATAACTTAACATAAAGGAATGGAGAAAATCCAACCCTCTTTCCCCTTCACGTCCTTTAAAGTCTTAAACCCAGTGGTTGCAGTAGCGGTAGTTTTCGCGACAGTCATTTCAGTAGTCACATAGGAGGTGGATTTTGCGACACTAGCCCACCTTCTGCAATCATAGGTCTATTCTTTGAGCAATATTTAGGTAGTCCTAGAGCAATGCTCTAGGCTCTCACAAAATGTGTGGGTCCCATGGTGGGACCCATGTGTGGGCACCCACTTTGTGAGTGTCCAGATAGCACTACTTCGAGACTACCTAAGTGTTTTCCTTGTTCTTTCTTCTATTTGGTTTCATGGGTTTGTTTGTTTGTTCTTTGTTTGATTTTTCTTCATGCATGTGAAGGTGATGCATTGACAAAGCTCACAAAATCACAAATGAGAAGATAACCCTTTTCAATGCCTCGATATATCTACACAACAAGACGCAGATTGGGAAATTTTTGATGAAATCTTTGGCCATCAATGAATCTATTAGTTGTTCTCTTGATTTGGGTGTCTTTTTGTCGTTTTTTTTTTTTCGGGTCCTAAGTGTTGATTTGTGCAAGGGATTTTATGGGGCAAAATTTCCAATTTAGATCTTCCGTTCCGTTTGTCTTCTCCCACTTCTAGTTTTGATCTCCTTGGAGTTCCATGTCCTATTCAAATTCCAAGCCCACCACCTCTCCTATCAAAGTAACTCTACCAAAAAATGTTTGATTTCTATTCACAAGAAGGTGTTTGATTTCTAGCAAAGAGAGAAAATGGGGGCTAAAAGAGTTTTGTGTCTTGGGTTCAACAAGAGTGTCTAGGAAAGAGGACTAATTTTGTCACAGGGATATAAATAGTTTGACGTCTGTTTTGTCTATCTTTAAGTTGTCACATAACTAAATTTTAAAAGAGAAACCTTAGGTACATGACATAAGGTATTGTATCCAAGCTTTGCACTTTCAAATAGGATTGCATGTTCAAGTTTGATACTTTTTTTTTGGTTGAAAAGCTCAAATTTGTTCACAAGCAATTTGATTAATTTATTCATCTCCAATATGTAGTAATATTAGCTATTACTAAATTTTTTTAGTCCTTTGTAAATCTATGAATTTTTACTTAGAATAGACCGTTTATACCATCAATAAATTACAAATAATAATTGATATCATATGAACCTATTTGCAAATTTATACAATCTACTATCAAGTCTATATAAGTTCAAACATATTTTTATGTTCGAACTTAACTCCTTTAAATAAGCATAAACTTGGGTTTGAACTTGGTTTGTCTGCTAAATGTACGAACATTAAAAATAATAATAATAATAATAAAAAAATCATTTTCTTGAGTTGAATTCGAACTATTCAAAAACAACTTGATTCATTAAAGCTCAACTCCAATCAATTAATCAAGCCTCAAGTAAACTAAATTCTAAATTTATGACTCATGATGATTGAAAGCCTTGGGATTCATGCCTAGGGTTCCAAAACATATTTAACATCATATTGATCATTAGAAACATAAAAGGGAACACACAATGAAGAGGAGAGATTTACAAGTAGAAGAGTCTTGTTGAATTAGAGCTACGAATAGTCAAGTGCATAAGTTTATACTGTAGTAACAATACTAAAACCTGGTCTATAGTCTTGTATTATAAAACTTCAATTCTTCTTAGTAAATTCTTTCATTTGGTGGTGGTTGATACACTACTCATAGGTTTTTCCTCTTAGAATTTTCCCTTCATAATCATATGGCTATGTCAAAACTTATTTTCCACTATATTTATATTTTGCAATATGGTTGTAATGGATATGAACATAAAATTATTTTAATTTTAAAGACATAGTTGAAGAATTCTAGTATAAGGAAGTCTAATACACAACTTGATGAAGTGATCGATTGTGAGTGGTAAAAAAAAAGGTGGCGTGTTCCTATGAAAGTGATTGTCTACTAGTAAATACCCCATTTTGCAACTCTGACTTGCATCTCATGTGCATATTACTATCACATCAACTCATGGGGTAAAATGTAATTTTGATAGTTTGAATTCCAATTTTATAGCAAAAAATAAATCTTGAAATCATAACGATCAAAATGACAATTTATGAGCCTTAATCGGACCATCGAACTAAAAAAAGATATATCAAAGAAACAAGTTTTAATGGTAATATGCACATGCATGAATTAAGTCTCAACCACAGGTGATTGTGTACTCTTAATTTTAATTGGTCTTTTTTTAGTCTAGACTAAGTTTAATGAAGTATCATAATATTATTGCTTGCAGGTTTAATTTATTGTGGGGTTTCATGCACTGATTCAATCCATGAGACCAACCATTAATTAATTCCTCAAAATTGGATAAAATTGATTAAATTAAATGTTAATTGATTTAATTAAATGATTTTGGAGTTAATTGGTTAAGCTTGAAGTGCAAGGAAGGTTGAAAAATAGTGAAAATTTAGAGGAAATCATATCACAAATGAATTGGAAAGGAAAAGATCTAGAGAAACCTAGACCAAGTTATATCTTCTGGTACAGACTCCATCCAAACCTGTAGCTTATTACTAATCTTACACTGTCTGGCAAGAAAATAGGCAACTGAATTGCCTGAACGTTTAACATGAGAAATATTACCGGAGCAAAAGTCAGCAGCTTCAAGTGTTAATTTTCACGGGCATAATTAAAAAACTTTGTGCAGACTTTTGTCAGTTTTAAGGGCTAAAAAAATTTACTTCGGGCTTTATATATGTCAATGATGTCCTCAAAATATAAAGTGAACCCAAATTATTTGGCAATTAGAATATCTGTCTCTCTCTTTTTCCCTCATGGTTCCTTGAGAATTAAATTCATATTATTCTAGGATGTGTAGTCATTGTCTCCATCCCACACGCTTGATAATTACAAAAAAAGAATCCTTTATGACTTATGAGTGGTTCCAAAATTTTGAACTAAGAACCTAAACCTTATGAATTTTATGAAATTTTGGGTGTCACTAAAGTAAAGTACTAGACCAACCCCTTTGGATTGTGAATAAGATATTTTGCTACAATAATAAATTGTTATTATTATTTTTGTTGTGATTGTTGTTATATTTTCTTATTTTTATATTGTTGTTTTTGTTGTTAATAATAATAAAGGTTTTCAAAAATTAGAGCTGCACATAATTTACTATGTCACAAATTTTTAAAAATAAAAAATTGAAGCTAAGTCATAAGAGAGACAAAAGAAGAAGGAAAACTTAAAACTCATAGAAAATGCAATAATGATCTTGATGAGGTTTGACATTTTTTTGAAAATTAGAGTTGCACGTAATTTATTATGTCATAATTTTTTAAATAAAAAATTAAACTTTTTTTTTTTTTTGAGATAGAATAAAAAATTGAACTTGAAAGTTTAGTTGTAAGATAAAGATTAAAAAAAAAAAAAAAAAACGTAACACCTGTTGAAAATGCAATATTGACTGGTAGGATAACACTTTATTTTAATAGGTTTGAAAATGATAGATGTAGGGACACAATTTGTAACGACCCACACATGATTGTGGGCTCATACGTAAAGGGCCCAAACAATACAATTTGTAGAGCGTGGGGTTGAAAAGTTAGGCCTTGGTTACCGGACAGCGGTTTAGTCGTGGCTTTCATGGAAGCTTATATGAGGGTGGACTTGGCTTGACTAGCTAAGCTTTCCGTCGGTGCGGCTTGTAGGGTTTAAGTCCTCGGACCACGTCTGAGGAGCGTAGTATCCTTCCCCTTCTCCCTTTTGTAGGATTTCTTTTTTCTGGTGGATCCCCTTCCCCTTTGGCTCTCTTTCCCTTTTATACGAGTGTTTACTTCCCTTTCAGTATCCACGTGTAAGTTTCACTTTTTGGGGTATAAACCTGTCCTATCAATCCATACATAGAGTGGTTGGGGGTGGTTGGAAAAGTTAAATAACATGGTCTGGAGTAGGGTTCTATACTACGGTGTTGGCAGCTTTCTCCCTTGTCCTGTCCCTGTACTAAGTTTGTCCTTTTCTTCAGGCGTTTTGTGAGGTGCCGAGCATAAGATCGTCATCGGCCATATATTTGGGCCTTTTTTGGATTTTTACTTCGCGTCCTCGGAAATTATTCTCCTCGGCTTGGGTCTGGGCCCTACTATGAAGTGGGCCGGGACCACAAATTCTCCGACCCCACAATAGATATTCAAGAGTACTCTTTGTGTATTCAGAGAGGATTGCATAACCCTACCTTCTTGAGATTAATTGTTATTAAGATGAAATAAAGCAATTAAAGACCGTTATTAATCTTTCACAAAAGTGCAGAAGTGTGAGAGGTAAGGATAGACCTTTTAATTTCTATAAAGAAGATATAACTGGGTAAAATAATTTCTATAAAAAAGACACTAAATACATTTTTTAGTGCATCTACTCTTTGTTGGCTCTAGTTATTATACTACAAAAAATTGGACCTATAGTGGCGTTTGTGAAACGCCACTATAAGCCCTTTTGGCTATAGCAGCGTTTGCCATAGTGGCATTTTTAAAACCACCAAAAATTAATTTTTGGTAATCAAAAGATTTTTTTTTTTTGACGTGAAAAAGTTTTTTTAATTAAATTAAAAGATAATAAATAAATTAAAAAAAAAAACCAAAACAAAATACAAACACTATAGCTATCCCAGCAAATTCAAAATGAAACACAAACCCACCTAAAAAAATTCAAAATCAAACACAACATGCTCACATCCAAAAAAAAAAAAAAATAGTGTGGGTACCTAAGGCATGCTTGGCAACGTCCTCGGCATGCTTAACAATGTCCTTAGCCGACCTTGGCATGCTTTGCAACCTAGACGTCCCACATCGAAAGAAAACCCCCCCACTTTTTGCCTTATAAGCTGTGAAGCAAAGGGAGTAGTGTACCACCAAGCCTCTTGTGGCTTGGTGGTACACTACTCCCTTTGCTTCACAGCTTATAAGGCAAAAAGTGGGGGGGTTTTCTTTCGATGTGGGACGTCTAGGTTGCAAAGCATGCCAAGGTCGGCTAAGGACATTGTTAAGCATGCCGAGGACGTTGCAAAGCATGCTAAGGATGGCCGAGGACGTTGCAATGCTCACATTCAAAAATTAAAAAAAATAATAATAATAGCAACTCCACCCCAACACATTCAGCCGCCACAGACCAACCTGCAAAAAGAAATCATCAAATTGATTTTGAATTTTTCACTACTTTCTTGTTTCTATTAACAAAGATATTATCACACTTGAGATAGACCCATCAATAATATAAAAAAAAATAAGACAAAGAATTAACAAAAATTAATCAGAAATCTCAGAGACCCACAAAGAAAAGTTAACAGTAAACAAGAAATAGACCAAAAATATTATCAAAAAATAAATAGACCAAAACAATCATAATTTAAAAAAAAAAAAAAAAAAAAAAAAAACTTACCTGCAACTATACAACCAATGGCTTCAAACACCATCTACAAATTTGAACTAAATCAGTATGCTGCAACACCATTTGCAAATCCAAAACCCACAAACATTAACACCACCACAAATAAAACAAAAGAAATAAAATCAAAATGGAGAGGAAGAGAAAATAATCAATTCAGATGTGAAGTGAAAGAAGAGTGAAAGAAAAAGAAAAGAAGAAAGATGGAGGAGTGGAGATAAGGGGGAAAAAAAAACAAAAAGAGAAAGGAAGTCTGAGATGGCATTGAGAGATAAGGAAAAAAAAAATGGAGAAAGGAAGTCTGAGACTTTGCGTTTAGATAAGGGTTAGATATGGGAGAGTGGGGGTAGGTGGGGGGTTTTATTGTTTTTTTAAATATATATATATATATATATATATAAATAATATATCCACGATATTTTCATAATATTTTTATAACAAATTTTAAATGGTAAATTGTTACTAGTTGTTATTGTTAGGGCAAAAAATTAATCTTAGTGTTAGGTTCAAATTTGAACTAATAACAACTAATCACTTATAATTTGTTGTGAAAATATTGTAAACTTAGCATCTCTTATACATTAAAAAAAAAAAAAAAATATATATATATATATATATATATATATATATAAAGGGAAATGATATGTCAACAACATTTTCACAATATTTTTACAACAAATTTTAACTAGCAAGTTGTTACTGGTTGTTATTGTTAAGGAAAAAAAGTAATCTTAGTATTAGATTCAAATTTGAACCAATAACAACTAACTACTTATGATTTATTGTGAAAATATTGTGGACATAACATCTCTCATATATAATATATAATATAGGGCAAAACTTAGGTACAGTTCCTTAGATACAGTACTTTAGGTTCCCTACTTAAAATTTTGACATCTGTAAAATTTAACAATCAGACAAACCCCAAACAAAAGGCGTCAAAACTATTTTTTTTCCCCTTCTTCCTTTTTTTTCCTGTACTGCAACTGCAAGAGAAAATTAAACCAAAAAATGCAGAACCAAACAGGAAAGATAAAAAAATCAAAAAAAAAAAAAGCTAGATCTACTGGGTTTCAAACCAAAAAACAGACTCTTCTCCCTCATTTTCTCGGTAACCAAACAGGAAAGATTAAAAAATAAAAGCTAAATCTACTGGGTTTCAAATCAAAAAACGGACTTTTCTCCCTCATTTTCTCAGTAACCAAACAGGAAAGATCAAAAAATAAAAGCCAGATCTACTGGGTTTCAAACCAAAAAACGGACCCTTTTCAGCTATACTCGAAACTTCCACACTCTTAACATCAACAAAGCCATCGTCACAGCCTCTTTCATTAATTTGTCCAGAGAGAGAGAGAGAGAGAGAGAGAGAGAGAGAGAGAGAGAGAGAGAGAGAGAGAGAGAGAGAGAGAGAGAATCATAGAAAAGAAGAAAGGAAACAGATACACATACACACACACACACACCGAGAGAGAGAGAGAGAGAGAGAGAGAGAGAGAGAGAGAGAGAGAGAGAGAGAGAGAATCATAGATCAGAAAAGAAGAAAGGAAAGAGATACACATACATACACACACCGAGAGAGAGAGAGAGAGATATGAGATTTTTTTCTTTTTCCTTTTTTCTGGGTTTTGGGTTTGGAAGAGAAGGGTCAGATATGAGATTTTATTTTATTTCTTTTTTCTTTTTTTGGGTTTTGGGTTTGGAAGAGAAGGGTCATGGGTGGCTTGGAAGAGAAGCGTACAGGAAAATGAAGGAAGAAGGGAAAAAAAGAAAAAGAAATTTTAGTTTTAACACCGTTTGCTTGGTTGTTAAATTGGATAGATGTCAAAATTTTAAGTGGGGAATCTAAGGCACTGTACCTAAGGAACTGTACCTAAGTTTTGTCCTATAATATATATATATATATATATATTCCTAATAAAAAATTAAAAAATATTGTAGGAATATGTGAATATGCCGTAGGCTTGAACCCATTTGGTGGTTTTTTTTTTTTTCTTTTTTGGTGGGCTATAGCAGCGTTTTGCAAACGCACTATAGGTCCATCAAACGCCACGATAGATCTTTTTTTCTCCTCTAACTCTTATTTAAAAAAAAAAAAAAAAAAAAAACCAACCTAAAAAGGGAAAAAAAAAAAACTAAAATAAAAGTGCTTGTAGTGCACTATAGGTCAAGGGCCTATAGTGGCGTTTGTCAAATGCCACTATAGGTCTTTTTCTCCTCCAGCTCTTTTTTTTTTTTTTTTTTTAAAAAAAAAAACCCCAACCCAACCCAACCCAACAAGGAAAAAAAAAAAAACTAAAATAAAAAGTGACCATAGTGGCGTTTGACAAACGCCACTATAGGTCCTGGTCTTATAAGGGCCTATAGTGGTGTTTGTCAAGACCAGGACCTATAGTGGCGATTGACAAATGCCACTATAGGACCTTAGAAATGCTGCTATAGACCTATTTTTTAAAACACCACTATAGGATTCCTTGAACGCAACTATAAATATGTCTATAGTAGCGTTTACAAAGAACGCCACTATAGGTCCAGTTTTTTGTAGTGACAAGTGCTGCATACACTAGCATGAGAAACAAAAGTATTGAAATCATTGGATGATACGTGATAATATATAGTCCATTGTAATATACTTTCATCAATTGAGACCAAATTGTTGACGTATCTATTATTTAGATATAATAATTATTAATGTTTAATTCTTCTTGAATATTGTTTTAAAAAAAAAAAAATCTGAGCATAAAGTTCTATTATTGTTATTGTTATTGTTATTATTACTATTACTATTATTGTTATTGTTGTTGTTAGTTAGTTTTTTATTTTTATTTTTTTTCCAAATTTAAGTTTTTATAAATTAGAGCTACATAATATTAATTTGTTATTGTGATGTGTAGGTTATCCCATGTTTCACCTCTACAAGGTTAATGAAGAGAAGTTTGACAGTGTTAGGCAAAGGGTGGAGAGGGCCAAACCAATTGCTATCATTTCTAGAGAACTTCAATCTTATTGAAAGGGAAAAATGATTTTTCATACAACTATGTGTCCATTAGTAATGCTTTTTTTTTTAAAGAAGAAAGACGATGAACTTTTATTAAGTAATTTCAGCTAAATCAGCTTGGATGATAGATAAACAATGCGGTGGAACACCCTCCATCTACACAACAAAGTCAGAGATATGCTTAGCATACCTAGCAAGACTGTGAGCAACCTTATTACATTTTCTCTTTACATGAGAGTAACATAATTGATTATAAAAACTAGAACAATGACGCACATCATTAAGCAAAGCTCCACTATAAGACAGCACCTCAACACTCTAACCTAACCTTTTCATAAGAATTTGTGAGCCTCCCTCTAGGACAGCAACTCTAATACCAATATCAGAAGCAAACTGAAGGGCCTTACATGCAACTACTGTTTCAATCTCTTTTGCTGAATATGCTTGACGAAGTTGTTATGACATAGAAGCAAGAACATTGCTAGCATTGTCACGAACAATAACACCAATTCCCGATGTGTTTGTCTTCGAAAAACTAGCTCCGTCGAAGTTTATCTTCACCATATCTGCTTGTGGAGGTTGCCAATGAACCTGAGGCTGCGAAGAGCGAGGCCGAGGTAAAGGATTTATGTCCAGGAACTCAGCCAATTTTCCTTCACACTCATGCATCAGTTGGTGCAAATTACAGCAAGGCTGCTGCTGTCGTGTTTGATTCCTTTGAGTCCATATCGCCTAAACCGCTATTGCAAATAGTTTAGGCTTATGGTGCTCCCTCATAATCCAAAAAAGTAACTCCCTAAAGTCCAGAGATTGTGTGGATGTTTGGCATGCCCACTACTCAGAGTCCAACCAAACAACATCAAGCATTGGACACGACCAAAGAGCGTGGAGAGTATGTTCATTAGCTTCATGGCATCTATCATAGTGGGGGTCTTCAATGACTGTTCGGCGCACTAAGTTCAGTTTGGTTGGCAATGAGTTTCGACAAGCTCTCCAAGTAAAATTCTTCACCTTATTTGGACCATTTAGCAACCAAATCCTTTTCCAAAGGCTTTTATCCAACCCTTCGCCATCATCCGGAACTACCAACTTTGCCTCCTCCTTCAGGAAACGATATCCAGATTTACATGTATAAATTCCATCCTTCGCCCAAGGCTAAAAAATTATATCATCAGATTCAGCTTATGCAAGAGGGATTGATTTTGTTAATTCAGCTTCTTGTGGAGCAAAAAAGCCATCAATCATCCCATGGTTCCACTGCCTTTGTTCTGCCGCTATCAAAATATCCACTGTTGCATCCTCCATTGAAGGGAGTGGAGGTGATGACAACAAAGGTGAATTTTTTCTTGGCAACCAGTGATGTTGCCAAATTTTGATAGATTTCCCATTCCCTATCCGCCACCTTGAACCCCTAAGAAGCACATCCCTACCCTGCAAAATACTTCTCCAAGCATAGGAACTCGATCTTGAATCCTTTGCCTCCATGATTGAGCAATTGGGGAAAAATCTTACCTTGAAAACCTTGTAGAAAAGAGAGTTTGTATTTTTTTAATAATCTCCATGCTTGTTTTGCCAACAAGGAGTCTTTAAATAAAGCCAAATCTCTAAACCCCGATCCCCCCACTGATTTTGAATTTGTCAACACTTCCCACTTCACCCAATGAATTTTTCTCCGGCCTCCACAATGGCCCCAATTTTTTTTTTTTTTTTTTTTAATCAAGGCTTCAATATCATTGCATAAACCCAATGGGAGCTTAAAACAACCCATGGTAAAAGTTGGAATAGCTTGGATGATAGATTTTAGAAGTACTTCCCTACCTACTTGAGATAACAATTTCCCTTCCTAACCCTGCAGCTTTCTCCCAATTTTTTCTTTTATAAAATTAAAGCTCTCTTTTTTCCTCCTCCCCACCAAAGAAGGCAAGCCAAGGTATTTTTCATACTCAGTGATTTCTTAAAGTCCCATGGCAGATTTGATTGCTTGCTTTACAGTATCTGGAGTGGCTTTGCTGAAAAAAAAAATGGTTGTCTTATTTCTGTTAACTTTTTTACCCGAGGCTTGCTCATAGGATTCCAAGATCTGGAGATCCTTTTTACATTCTTCTGAAGTAGCCTTGCAAAACAGAAGACTATCATCTGTAAATAACAGATGGGTTAGTTCAGGTCCTCCTCTACACAACGAAAATCCTTTTATATTACCCCTCCTTGCTGCACTATTAATGAGTCCATGCAGCCCCTTTGTGCAAAGCAGAAAGTGGGTCTCCTTGCCTGATTCCTCGCGAAGGATACACCAACCCCTTCAGTTCCCCATTGATTAAGACAGAATAAGATACCGTCCTAACACACTCCATCATTAGGCCAATCCATTTTTCACAAAAACCCATTTTTCTCATCAAATTTTTAAGAAAAGACCATTCCACCCGATCATAAGCTTTACTCATATCAAGCTTGAGAGCCATAAAAGCCATTATCTCCAGATTTATAATTTTTCATACTATGAAGGGTCTCAAAAGCTACCAAGATATTATTAGTGATGAGACGATCCTTAGTAAAAGCAGATTGGTGTTCAGTGATGATTGTGAGTAACAACTTCTTCAATCTATTAGCTAGAACTTTTGAAAAAATCTTATACAACACATTGCACAAGCTTATAGGTTGATACTTAGTAATATACTTTGGATTTTTTATTTTTAGAATGAGAGGAATAAAAGTATGGTTAACAAGATAAGGCAATGTACCTGAATTTAGCCAGGAAAGGATGGAGCTAATAACAACCTGATTCACTGTTTGCCAGAAGTGTTGGTAAAACAACGGAGGCATGCCATCAGGACCAGGTGCCTTAAGTGGTGCCATTTGTTTTAGAGTTGCTACAACTTCATGTTCCATGAATTCTTCAGTTAGCAATTGATTCATCTCTTCAGTTATGACTTGTGGTATATGATCCAACGTAGCGGCCTGATTTACTGGAGTGGAAGTAGAGAACAAATTTTGGTAGTACTTTAGAATAACTGATTCTATATCTTAGGGATTTTGCTGCCAAGAATTATGATCATCCCTTATGCCTCCAATAATATTTTTCCTATGTCTTTGGGTTGCTTTAGTGTGGAAAATTTTTGTGTTGCTATCGCCATTAGACAGCCAAAGAACACGTGATCGCTGTTTCCAAATCCGGGCTTCTCTATCTAAGAGAATATTTATCTTATGCTTTAGTTTTCTGACCCGAAAATTTAGTCCGCTACTCACTGCTTCCATTTCAGCTTGAACCAACATCTTCCGCTTCCTTTCTAATTCCAATATGACATTCCCAAAAATATTTCGGTTCCACCAAGCCAAATCTTTCCCACACCTTTTCACCTTTTTAATAATAGCACTATCGCCTATTTCATTGATTGAGGAACACCAAGAAGCTTCAACTATCTCCCCACAAAGATTATCTAAAAGCCACATCTCCTCAAACCTGAAGCACTTTTTCCTTGGTGGAGGTTCCTGGCCTAACAAGTTTAGGAATAATGGAACATGATCTGATGAATCACAATGGAGGTGGTGGACACGTGACCCAGAAATTTTTGGAACCAAGCATTATTTGCCAAACCTCTATCCAATCTTTCCCAGATTGACCGTCCATCTTCAAAGTGTCTACTCCAAGTGAATTTAGGACTGACAAATTCAAGGTCCATAAATCCACACTTACCTAGCACATCTCCAAACAGTTGCATTTGATTATTGGATCGGATTGCCCCTCCCAATTTTTCATCTTGTCGTATTAATTCATTAAAATCCCTCGCACAAAGCCGTGGGGTATTTAGGTGGTGGTTTAACTTGCGTAAACTGTCCCAAGCGTCATTTCATCTTGCTGTTTCTGGTTCACCATAAAAACCCGTAAATCTCTATTCCTACTCAGTACTCTTTTCAATACATACATCAATATAATACTTAGACGAATCTTCCACTGTTAAATTAACTGATGCTTTCCAAAAGAGAACAAGACCACCCCCACGGCCTTCCTTAGGAACCACCCATTTTTATTTATTTTTATTATCAAAATCAATTTCCTGCAATACTCGGTCTAGACTTACTTTGTCTGTAAGTGTTTCGGCTATAGACACTATAGAAGGATCTTTTGCTTGGATAATATCTCCAAGCTCCTTCCCTGTACGTAGGTTCCCAAGCCCACGACACTTCCAAACAATGAGATTCATGATTCTTGGCAGGACGGGTTACCAGCCTCCGCCAATGGTAAAATTGATACTTCAACCTCCCTTACAACCTGCTTCTTCTTGCATGGTAATTCAGAAAGATCACAAATCTGTGGAAAAAACTCTCTTCTCAGCACTTTTGGTTTCTGCGCTACCCTCCCCTCTTTTTTCTGCGTTTTTTTGTTTTTCATTCTCTGTGTCTTTCCTTGCCAATCGGGTCCACTTATGTTGAAATTGTAGTGACTTGTCTTGCTCCTGCTTCTCACGTGACTTACTAATGGCATCTTGGGAAATATTGCTATATTGCACTGGGTCTTTAATGGGATCAAATTTACTCAGCTCGGAATCAATCCCATTAATTTTGGCATCAAATAAATCGGGTAAGGACATGGTTCCTTGATTCTTGGAGTAATGAATCCCCGAAATCAATGGATCGATTGAAAAGTCATTGATTGGATCATCTCTGTATTCCCGTACATTATGTGTTACTTTTCCCGAGTCCATGGTAACAGTTTCATCCCTTAATTGTTGATGAGTGACGTGACCTGGACTGTCCTGACTGTTGACCTTCGCCGGATCGGAATCAGGAATTGGGGCGTCATTATTCATCACCACCGATTCAGCCCTCTTCTCTGTCTCATGATGAACATACTTCGACGATGAGCCCAGTTTGGATTCATATAATCTTGGAACAGAGATGACAGTCTTCCTTGATAGGGCAAATGGTGCGGCATGGAGACTTGGACCGAATTGTTTTTGATCCTCAGTTAACCTGCCTTCACTCTCCAACCATAGATTGTAATCCCTATCATCGTATTCTAGACGACCACACCAGTAGCAAATGTTAGGGAGTTGCTCACATTTGAAGGATATCCACATAGTTTTACCATTCTCCATAGAAATTACCCGACCACGACACAACGGCAGTGAGACATCCATCATCACCCTTATCCTCATAAAGTTTCCTCCCTCAGATTCTGTAGGATCAGTGGAGTGAATTACCTGGCCAAGGACTTCACATATTTTTCTAGTGGCTTTTACATTCATAAAATGATACGGCAACCCACGGACTTGCACCCAAAACAGTGTCTTATCGAAACCAAGTTTTTCCACTGCCTTACTTTTATCATAACGCTGCATGATCACAAGGTGTTTGTCGAAACTCTAAGGTTCAGCACTTAGCACCTTATCAACATTAGCGGCATTGTCAAAGATGAACAGAACTTTATGCTCTCCAACGTTATGAACATGAAACCCATTTCGTACTCGCCAAAGAGGAGTAAAAGTTCAAGCTATTGAATCAATGTTGAGGGCCCTCTTCCTCAAAAAATTTGCTGCGATGATGTGGTCTTGAGAGCTAAGATCATTCTCTAAACAACATCCCAGTCCCTCCCTCTTTGAAAGTGTAAACTTAGTCCAAGTTTGTGTCAATTCCTCCATTGCGGACATATCAGACTTTGAACTGTAGATCAAGAAGAGGAGAAAGACAAATAATAAAACTGTTTCCCAAACCCCTTGAAAGAAAACCCAACTAGTCCACGAATTAACACTGTTAATATGTGGAAAAACAACAAGCCTTCAAAATGAAGGAACTACAATTCAACTGCCTAAGAGAAGTTAGAGCACTTTCTTAGTGTCCATTAGTAATGCTAAGAAAGCATTTTTTTAAGTAAAATTGCAAAATTCTAAAATTAGTTGGCTAAATCTTAAGAACAATAACTCTTTTTACCCCCCACAAAGTTGTAACTACTAGAACTTTTAAAAAAATTGTCTAGTACCTAAAGAATGAGCAAGGGAAGAGCATTGATATTGTCCCATACAATTGAAAAAACTTAATGTGAATTTCTATAAGGAACTTCTAGGTCCTCAATCCCTATTTCTTGAATTACCATTTTGTTCAATTCTCAAATCTTGTTTAAATATGTTACAATTTTTTTAAAATAAAAAATTGCAATATTGACTGATAGGATATATAAATGTTTTATTTGAAAGAATTAGAGGCCTATGCCTTCTACGATTACTGTCAATAGATTAAAGTCAACGAGATGATATAGAGCAACTAAAGAAACTTACTAATCTTGCAAAAAAGTGCTTAAATGTGAGAGGCAATATGACATAAGTGGCAATATAATTGGATGAATGGGTTATTACGGAAAAACATCATTGGCTAAACTATTTTCTATAAAGAAGAGAGTAAGGGGCTGTTTATTGTTTAGTGCACCTAGTCTAGGTTAGCACTAGTTGTTATACTAGTACAAGTGTTGGATACATATCATGATAAACAAAGTATTGAAACCATTGGATGATGGGTGATAATTAGTTAGTTCATTGTAATATAGTTGCACTAATTGAGACCGAATTATCGCTATATTTATTATTTATATATAATCATTATTAATGTTTAATTATTCTTGAGCATGAAGCTCTATTATTGTTATTGTTATTGATATTGTTACTGTTATTTTTTGTGAAAATTTTAGGGTGGTCACAAATTTTTTAAGGATAAAAAAATTATAATTTTTATAAACTTTATATATTATAATAATTATTCTTTTCAAGTAGAGCTGCCCCTGCTAAGGAAGCATTCTTGAAGCCAAAAGCCTAAAATTAGTTGCTAAATCTTAAGGACCAGAACTCCTTTTTTCCCACAAAGCTGTAATTACTAGAACTTTGAAAATTTTAGTCAAGTGCCTACAGAATGAACGAGGAAAGAGCATTGATATCGGCCCAATACAACTGAAAAAACTTGATGTGAATTTCTATAAACAACTCCTAGGTCCTCAATCCTTATTTCTTGAATTTTTATTTTGTTGAATTCTCAAATCTCATGTAATCAAAGAGAGCACCTTATAGCAGATGTCACAGCAGAAGAGATCAAATAGGTTAAGGTTATTATGTCTTTCTTTGAATTTGGTTTCTATTGAAGGAAGTCAATCCCTTACATTATTTACAAATATATCACCTAGATCTGGCAAACATTTTAAGGCCTTGTTTGGATGGAATTTATTATGAAAATACTTGGTTTTCTTCTTCACTATTTGTTGAGCCAATTGATTTCTTATTTTCATTATTTTGTCAATATTGCATCTCTTAAAGTTAAAAGTTACTTTGTTAGTTTCCATGTCTTAGTGGCTTGCACGTTAAGGTAGAATTGTCTCTTTAAGTTTAAGGTAATGATTAGTGCAGGAACATGGTTTATATGGTCCAAATAACATCAGGCCATGGGCAAAAATAAACCTAATACTGACTGGCCCACTTTAAGAGTAAGCCTTCCTAAAAGAATCAAACCTTGGACCACAGATCAAATGGTGGGCGCCACCTTAGATTTGAGGATTATTTTTAACCGAGTATTCCATCTGAGGTCAAGATCCATGCCGAATTAACAAAGGCAAAGCACCTGCTGAGCTCTCGAGGAAGAATTTTAGAAGGTATGAGATTGTTTGAGGAAAGCTTCCTGATGATTCTATAGTAATCTCCGCATTAATAAGAGTCACCTGTCTAGCTCAGTTGCATTTAATGCTAAATGATTGACATGAACAGTGAAATAAGCCCCAAAAGTTTCCATTCATCATGAATGTGAGGAAGGAAGAGGCTGATGGGACATAAGATACCCTAGAGAAGAAATAGGGCAAATATAAGAGAAGTGCAAAGGTTAGAACACCTTAGAAGGTTTGTTCTTGAGAGAAAGCTTGTAACACTATTCCTAAATTTATACACATTTTTACGTGGTTTTTACATAGAATTCGCTAGTACTTATTCAAATCTCTCACTGTGAATTATTATCAACCCATAATACAAATTAATTATGACCCTAATTAAGTGCTTTGTCTAATTTCAACTCTGCACATTTTGCTTTTAGAATGGTGTTAATTGTACACCTGTTTCTCCATAGAATACTAGAAGTAATTGGCAATTTTATTAAATTTATTTATCTATTTTATAAGTGTAACTACTAAAACTAGCTCAATTGATGAAGTTGAAAGAACTAGAATCAATCTTATCATCCATAAGAGCAGCCCAAGACCCTAATGTCCCAAATGCTACCTCTACATGTAGCCCAAATCCTAATGGGCCTCCAATGTATTAAAAAACTATTACGCAGGGAAAGTCCATTCAAACACAACAATAACAAAAACCCATGAGGCCCTCCCAAAAAAAGTAAAAACATGAAGCACACAATCAGTCTAAAGATAAACAATTCTTAAAAAGAAAAAAGTCTATAGATAAACAAATATTTTTGATAATCTTTAAGATGGGTGGTTGCAATGAAGTAATTGGTGTATAATAAAAATAGATGGGCCAACATAAAAGTGGTGTTGTTTTAATAACAACTTATCATCTATTCAAGTAGTAGAAAAGTAATAAGAAGGCTAGGAGATAGTAACTCAATCAACACCTCATAATCTAGGGTTAAAATCTCCCATTGTAATTATTAAATTAAAAAAAAAATAGTATTTCTAACATTGTTGTGAAGAGAATGAGAGGAGTATTACAAATTTTACTACATAAAGCTTATAAATTGATGTAACAATTAATGTGATTAGTAGGTAGACTTCAACTACCTTTTGTTTTTTGGTAATCAGTGACCATGACACATTATTTTGTAAAATCTATGTATTAAATTTTGTGGTATCTACAATATCATGGACACAAAGTTTGGTTACAAATAGATTTATAAGACTACATATGTACTAGCCTCTATGCACGTGTTCAATAGTTCTTCTATTTTTTTTTTTTTTTTTAAAATTAAGCAATAAGTGTAATTTCTTTTTTGAATATATGTTTGAAAGTGGTGTAGTGATATAGAGAAAATATTGTGTAGGAAAAATAAGATGAACATGAGTGGAAAGAAAACTAAATTTTAGGAGTTATTTTAGTTAAAAAAAAAAAAGGAGCAAGGGCTAAGTTTTAGGGAATAAAAAGATGAACGTGAAAGAAACAAAAGCCTAAAATTTAGAAGTTCTCTTTTTGAATTCAAAACATAATAGTTGTAGGTGTTGTAGAAAGTATAGATAAATTGATTATTTATTCAACATTCATGAGTCTATTTTTAAGAGAAGTTACTCTTCATTAATGAAGATATTTTTGAATTATATAAAAGTCTAGTTCAAAGAAGTGAATCCTCTTATAAATAGTATAGATTAACATTAAAAAAGTTATGTGACTAAAATTAGCACACACTAAACCCAACAGTTTATATCTTTTCAAAATCCTAAATTTTAACTTCTTAAAAATCCCTTCATTTGTAACCTCACTAACAATAGAAAATATCAAATTGAAAATTTACATTTAACTCAAAATAAAAAAAGCCTTATCGCATGTGCAAAGCGCGTGTGATAATATATCTATATTATATATAAGATGATTCATCTTTTTGAATTGGACTTTTATATGATTTAAAAATACTCTTGTTAATGAAGGGTAACTTCTTTTAAAAATAGAGTCATAAATGTTAAATAAAAAATTTCATTTTGAAATAAAAAAGAGAACTCCTAAAATTTAGAATTTTTTTTTTCCTTCATGTTCATCTTTTTATTTCCTAAAATTTAGCCTTTTCTTTGCTTTTCTTTTTTATAATAGATGCCCAAATTATTACTAACTTTTATTCAAAAAAAATAGAATAGCTTCTTATGCCTTCTTAAAGGCTAGTAAATTACTAATATAGTGAGTGATTATTTATTAGTAAGTAAAAAAGTAATGTTAGTAATGAGTCTAGATTAAAACTAATATGAATTTGTCACATTAATAGTTTGTAAAAAAATGTTGTAAAATAATTCGTTGGTATAACATCACTCGATGGAATTATCGCGAAAAAGACTGTGCATGACACATGTCGAGTCAAGAGTATTTGAGTGGCATAGGTGGCAACCATGTGGGAGAATTTGGAATTTAGAAATTGCTAGAGAGAGAGAGAGAGAGAGAGGAGAGAGAAAATATGAATGTATTTGTTCAATCTCCAAAGGCAAAAGCATCGTTAGCGTATGGTTGCCGCTATCGTGCGCACCCACCTTCTCCTCTAAAACGCTTAACCTTCACCACTCTTCTTCTCCTTCTTCCCCAATCCCAAAGTCGCTGTTACAGTTATCACTCTCTCTCTCCTTCTCTGTTCTTATCACGCGCTACCAAAACTCTTCATCACTCTCTCTCCCCTCACATCCCAAACCCTAATTTCCTCACGGGCAACTCTTTCTTCTTCCCCATGGAGGTACCCCCTCTCTCTCTCTCTCTATGAACAGTTTTCTTGTTTGATTGTATTGTTTGGTTTCTGAGAAAGCCATGAGAAAATTTTAACCCGCGCGAATATTTTGATTAAAATTTATTAGAATTGGTGGTTGTTTTCGCATTTGCGATCGAATAATGCCAGAAATATAGCAAATTTTACTTGATAGTTAATTTATTGTGTTGTGGATGGTGTTAATCGCATTCATTTACACTTTGGTTTGTATAAGCCAATTGATAATAGTTTTAGTTTTTAGCTGTTTTCTTTTGGATTTTAGTGATGTTATGGATTCTACAAATTTTACTATATAGTGTCCAATTGTTCAAAGCATAACAAAAAAAATTATTTATTATGTTGTCGATATGACATCAATCACATTCATTGATATATAAGTTTTTCTAAGAAGCACCGACACTGACACGGATACACGATACGGGTACGACACAGCGAGCGACATGAGAAATTTTTGAAAAATTATAACATGAAACTGCGCAGTATGAAACGGTACGACGCAGGTGTGGCATTCTAAAAGAAGTGTCTGTGCTTCCTAAAATTTTTAAAGATTTTTGTTGTAAAATTGGTTGTGGTTTTATCATTTTCATTTCGGATTGAGTAATGCTAGAGATATACAAATTTTACTACATAGACCTTGGAAACTAATGTGTCAATTTTTGAAAACGCAACAAAAAATGTAATTAAGAAATTTATTGCGGTGTTGTTTTCACTTGTTTGAAATACAATCTGCATCTTCAAATTGAAAAAAATTGCAATTTTTTTGCAAATTTTTTTAATTTTGTCAGTTCCATTGATATGTTTAAGAATTCTTTTGGGGAACAACGACGTTTTAAATCGGAGAATGAAAATCAAGTTTTGGACCAAATTTTGGAGGCAAAAACGCATTCAAGTCTTGTTTTTTGGGTGCTTTTTTCTGCAAAAATTATATGTTAGTTGAGTCCAAGAGTATAAACTAAATTAGTGCATCCTTGAGAATTTTTTTTTTTCCCATTCATGCTAGCATTTGATTCATTTGGGTATTCTGCAAAAATTAGTGCTTTCTGAAAACATCAGGTTCTCAACTGTATTTCTGGTTATTAATTATATGGGGTTCGTATTTTCCATTTATTGGTGCAAAAGAAGTGTTCCTTGAGATTATTGGTATATATGGTTCTGTTGGGACGGTCTGATTTGTGTATTTACAGGTAAATTTCTACCGAGTAGTGTGGACATATTATGTTGTACTGACCATTTTTATTGGGTTTCATTGCACCCTCTATAATGATGATATCCAACTGTATACATGTCCCAAAGCCTTGGACACACAAACTCTTCCCATAGCTGCCACTGTTGTGGAGGCTATGCAACTTGACAAGGTATATATGTCAATGAGATTGAGTTCAAGTTTGCCATCCGGGGTTGATGCAAATATGTGTGTGTGCCACATTGGTAAAGTTGCTTATGAATATTTGTGTATTAATAGAAGTGGTATTTACAGCTATTGTATGTAGTAGGCTTTTAAAGTTTGCTCCATTTGGTATAATTTATTTTGCTGTCTGGTTTCTGTGTTCATTCTAAGAATTGGGCTTCAATTTTCTCTTTTAGTTTGATTTAAAAGGAATTATTCAACTGAAGCTTTTTATTTTTTATTTTATTTTATTTTTTGCGGTTGGGGCTAATGTTCAGCGATTCTGGAGTGGAAGTGGCATTAATAAGAACAAAGCAATGGTGGAGAACTTGCAGACTTATGGTGTGGTCAGATCGAAGAAGGTCGCTGAAGTAATGGAGAAAGTTGATAGGGCTTTGTTTGTACCTGATGGGAATGCTCCTTATTATGACAGTCCCATGCCTATAGGATATAATGCTACTATTTCTGCCCCTCATATGCATGCCACTTGCCTTCAATTGTTGGAGGAGAATTTGCAGCCTGGCATGCATGCTTTGGATGTTGGTTCAGGTGCTCTTCTTACACCATCTATTGTGTTTTCGTACTAATATTGATTTGCTACCCTTTCCTTACATCTCATGAGGAATTGTCTCTTTGTAATATCGCACAACCATTTGAGAACTTTGGGATTCTCTGAAATAAAATGGACAGATGAAAATATGCTTGGTTTACCTGCATGATGTGACATGTAGACAGTTTGTGGTTAAGTTAGTTTTACTATGTCTTTACTTTTAACTCCATCTTCTTCTTCAAGAATAAGAAGTAGAAGCTGCAGCTGATTGCATTTCTCCCTCACCCCTGCTTTTCCCTTAATTACAGAACAAAAAGGTAAAGAAAAGCGAAGTGCCAATTTATCACTTCATAATTTCAGTTGTTATATAATCATGGTTTCCCATAATCATATATTATCTAGATAATCTATTAATAAAAAAAAAAAATATATATATATATATTTATATATGTTTTAAGTGATTTTTTTATGCCATTATCTGAGCCAACTGTGTAATCTTATGCAGTTTCCTTCTTAAATTAACTGCAGTTTGGAGATTTCATATTGCTCTTTTATTTTAACCTTTACCATCATTTTGTGTGTGCAGGAACTGGGTATTTGACAGCTTGTTTTGCATTAATGGTTGGACCACAGGGTTGTGTAGTTGGTGTGGAACATATTCCTGAATTGGTTTCTTCGTCAATCCAGAATATTCAGAAAAGTGCTGCTGCTCCATTATTAAAAGAAGGTTCCCTTGCAGTGCATGTTGGCGGTATGTATTTGAGAACCCACATAGTTTGAGATTTAGATAATGTATGTAGGAAGAGAATATACTAATAATCTAGTTGGCATAAGAATGTCATAAAGTGATAATACAATAAGAATATGCCCTTACATGGACCATGTTTAAAATGATTAGGTCTATTTGCAAATATCATTTTTGGGGAAATTTGATGATGATAATGATCTAGGTGGATCTTGCCCTTCTCTTTTCTTCTCTCCCCTCCCCCCCAAAAAAAAAGCATAATTGTATTCAACTTAATTTAGTGTAGGCTCCCTCTGATTATTTTTTTGTTGGCCTATGGCGCATTTGGTTATGTTGAGACATTGAATGAAAGCTGCTTGCCAAAATGTTTCTATTTTGCATGGTTCTTGATTTACTTAAAATGTGTTAGTGGTGAAAATATGAAATATTAATCAGCTTGGTACGTATTCTTGTTGAATGTTGATTTGATATCCAAATGACAGATGGAAGGCAAGGTTGGCCAGAGCATGCACCTTATGATGCTATTCATGTTGGGGCAGCAGCACCAGAAATCCCACAGGCACTTATTGACCAGCTGAAGCCTGGAGGAAGAATGGTTATTCCTGTTGGAAGCATATTCCAAGATTTGAAGGTGGTTGAAAAGAGCCTGGATGGTTCTGTGAGTGTCCGAACTGAGACCTCTGTTCGTTATGTGCCTCTTACTAGTCGAGATGCTCAGTTGCGCAATGCCTGAGGGCAGTGTAAATTTCATACCTGGAATTATCTAGACTTTGGAGGTCTGTAGTTATAGTCGAAGTTGGGTTGGGTTGTGCTACAAGTTCTATAGAGTTTTTGTATATATAATATGCTTTTAGATCTTTTATGAATACTCATATGTGATTATATAATAATAGTCTTAAGCCTGTTGGTTAATTCATTCAATCATAATATCTTTGATCTTTACTCTTTTGTACACGTCAGAATCTCTTTCATCTGTGCGATGAAGTTGTCATTTAGCACAGCTGCCATTGCCATTTCCATACTTGGACAATTAACAATAGTATTGCAATATTCAATCTTGTACAGAATAGTAAGCAATTTGTCTCTAAAACCAATGACGAGGTGAATCTCTTCAAATTGTTCGTAATTTTCAGTGAAGAGGAAGTTAATTTGAATTGCAATCTGATACTCATTCCTTTAATTTGTGACATAAGATGCTTAAGTGTCTCTGAAACCCGTAATTTCTCTTTTATGCCATGATGTGAATGTACCTTAAGTCTTTATCAACTGGCCATTTGCTTGGCGAGGGTTTTCTGTTAAATCTCAGAGTGATCACTAGTTACATTGGTGTAACTGTAAAGGCCTAAATGATTCGTTGTGAAGAGTTTGCCACATTGATGATCTAGAATAAGAAAGTTCGTCAATGTCAAGGGAATCCATTCTTTCCTGAGAAAATTCAGCATGTCCAGAGGCAGGCAGCATAAACACTAGATCTAGTAGCCAATCTCCAAGCTTTTATCATTTATGGGTTACCAATAGCTTAGGCAGTCTAGTACCATTTTGCATCTAGGTGAAGATCCCAAAAAAGAAAAGAAAAGAAAAGAAAAATATTATATCATTCTAGGAAAATACAATAAACAGTGATAAAAACGATAATTACCCAAAAATATTATGGGGTCAATAGTGATTTTAGTATCATTTCCAATTGAACAAAAAAATATATAAAACAAAATTAACACCAAATTCTTAATTAAAACTAGCTGACAAAAATTTCACATTAAAATTGCACCATCGAAAAAGACAACAGACCCAGCAGATCTTTGGCTTCATATTAGCTGAAGTTAGAAGGTACGCCTTGGTCTTTCTTCAGCAACATTCACTCTTATCGCCCTCCCATCCAAACTCTGCATCAGCCACACACCCAAATGAGATAATACATTAGATGGCAGAGACACGAGTCTTTACAACAAGTTCTCATGAGTTATATCCATGGCCTTTTATTAACCATAATCACTTGATGGGCCATATGGTGTATGCTAATTTGATGAAATAAAACTTCTGGTTTTGGAGTCCATATTGGATGAAACAGAATTGATTGTTCTAAGAGGAAAAAGGCATATACCTGTCCATCAAGAGCAGCAATGGCATCATTCATTTCAGTCTCACTTGACATTGTTACAAAGCCAAAACCACGTGAACGGCCAGTCTCTCTGTCAAAAACTACCCGAGCTTGTTCCACCTTGCCATGTTCGCTGAAAATCTGCTCAAGGCGACCATTATCCACATCCCATGGCAAGTTACCAACATAAATTCTGAAGCCAGGTTCAAATGCACGAGGAGGGCGTTCAGGCCGAGCTCCTCTAGGGGCAGCCTTGTTAACAGTCAATGGCCTTCCACCTAAATCCTATTCAAAGAGAAAGAAATAGACAAACCATCAGATGACTCAACACATTCCTTAAGACATGTTAATTGGGGGAAGTATGTGTTTTAGTGTGTATATGTGAAGGAAGCACAGTAAAAAATTGGGGAAGTGCAATGTAATTAGATAGAACACATCATTCTAGATAAGTCCTATATAAAAAGTATAAGAAAAATTTGGTAAAAAAAGGTAACTACAATATAAAAAGCACAACCCACAATTTAACAACTTTAACAACTGTCAAGTAGTGGGTGCTGGCATAAGGTTTTGTATGCTTCAATGTCTGTATCATTTTCCTACAAAATGAAAAGATTGTC
The DNA here is from genome assembly GCF_001633185.2 of Quercus lobata. NCBI lineage: Eukaryota > Viridiplantae > Streptophyta > Magnoliopsida > Fagales > Fagaceae > Quercus > Quercus lobata. Next base: position 5,991,452 of record NC_044913.1, read on the forward strand.
TTTCCTCTTCTAAAGGGGTGGTGAAGGAATTCCCCCTCTTCATAGGGATGTAGGCTTCAAATATACAGGGATGCATTTTGAGGGTTCCATATTATCAAATAAACAAAGGAATGAAATTCTGGTAAATAATATGCAGATTCCTCCTTGAACACTATAGTTAATTTGACCACTGAAAGTTCTTATTCCACGAGAGCATTTGGCTAGTCAAAGATTAAAATTAAAATAATTAAAAAAACAAAGGAAGGATGAATATATTAAAAAGCAGGCATAACCTGGTATTTTATGTCATAAATTTATTAGAGCAATTCTGAAGGGAAAAATTCAGCTAAGTAAAATCCTTGTACACCATATGATTGATAATATTTTTTCCAGGGAAATAGCTTCCACAACTTAAATGACCATACTTTCTCCCACATAAAATGTAGCCATCAAGAACCGAAAAGTAAAACACTAGTGATTTTTGCAATCAAGAATAAATGAGACAAACATTAGGAGCACCAAAGAAGGGTTTTGGGATGTTAACAAATACTTGATCTGTATGCATGCTAGTCAAATTTGAGCGATTGCAAGCCAACAAATAAACACACCACACTCCAATAAAAGGAGAAAACTTAATACAAATCCATTCCACTACTACAATGGATGGGTGAAAGCCCTTCTAGCATATTACTTCTTATAACCACATACTAGATTACAAAGATAGAGCTTTATGATATAAATATTAGAATAGAGTCTGTGTACATTTCATTCACATTGTTAAGGACAAAAAGTGCACCTTCAACTTGAACACTCAGTAACATTATGCCAATCTTTAGATAAATGTCAATTTAAACATCTCAATAAGAGTGAATAGATATTACTTCCATAGAGGTACATAATCAAAAAAGGTCAGATGAGCAAGGGGGAAGGTTGTAAAAGGGAGAAAACTATTGATGGGCTCAATGGACTCGTTGGCTGAAAGACTCAAATTTAGTTCAAATGCTGATGCATGTATAAATGGAAAGATCAGATCTCTTCTTGAGGCTTGTCTCAAGCTGCAGCCTTACAGACAAGATTACAATGATGTTACAAATGCTATCACAGGTACAAAAGCCACCTACATTAGTCTTGACTCTTGAGGCCCATTTCTCAATGGGCACTTGACCAATAACAAGGTTCAGTCCACAAGGAGAGAAGTCAGATGAAAATCAATTTGAGCTAACAATTTTACGTTCTAATTTTGACACAATTGCGTGATTATTGAATTCTTTTATTTAAAATGAATTTATGAGAAAGTGATTATATAAGAGTTAAACTGTGTTTTTGCTTTTATTTGAGTAAAAAATTGTTGTTCTTTTTTTTTTTTTTTTTTTTTTTTTTTTTTGGAGAGGCCCCAATCAAGAGTTTTCCATGCTGGGAATGGCACATCAATCAACCTTAGTATTCCATACATCTATACAATGATCCAACCTCTGTTTGGTCTTCCACACTCCACACTATTCTGGCAGACAGTATTGCTGTGCCTACTAACCTCAATGTAGATCATCTTAGGTTCTGTTACTCCAAACAAATGGAATGACAAAATAACCAATCTCTTTTATAATTATTTGACAGGATGTTACCGATGTCCACCTAAAGCCTAAAGTTAGAAGGAGCATCACAAAGAGTAGTTCAGCTATAGGCATTGGTTTCAACATGCTACTAATCACCAACAAACACCACTCTTTGCTTCTACTTTACTGCCATCTGCAAATCACCAATTAACATCATAATACTTGTACCTCGTGTGAACATCTGGACAATGCCACTTATAAAATTCTTATGTTGGCTGCTGAAATTGGCACATATTTTCATAGCCACCAACACTTTTATTTTCTCCTGGTACATAAAATCAAATACCAATGAGCTACAGCTCAATTGGCTCTTCCCCCTCTCATAATAATGGGATGGAGGGTGAAGTCGTGGATTGAAGACCCATTGGGTGCCTCTTTTTTTTTTGTTGATAGGTAGACCCATTGGGTGCCTATGTAACTTTCCAATCAGAAAAATACATAACCATCAGGTATACTGCCTCTCTCTCTCTCTCTTCAATTCTTTGAACTTGTCAACCTGGCCGCTTCCATCAATGAGAAATAACTTTCAGCTAGTTTAGGATACTCAGCACTTTCACCCTCAAAAGATCAGACTCTCACCCTACTACTCATCATTGCTCTATTATGACTACTTGCTCCTATGGTTGCAAACCTCGTATTTTTTCTCTTCCAATATTTTCCCATCTTAATTTTTGGAATCCTTTATCATTGTGTATTTCTTTATTTCCCTACTTTATTTCTCTAGTTCTTTTCAATTCCATAGCTTCATAAAAACTTAGACACTAATGAAATGAACTACTAATGGATTACTCAACGCAGAAAAGAAAGAAAAGAAGTACAAGCAACTTACATAGCTGCTGAACTTCTCAACAGCCTCCTCAGCTTCTTCAACAGTACTCATCGTCACAAACCCGAACCCACGACTCTGATCAGTATCTCTGTTGTAAATAACCTACAACCACATAAACAAAACCAAAAACACACCCAAATATCGTACCTTTCCATAATTCTCAAAACCATTAAAATACCCAAAAAACACAAAAACCATAAAGCCCTAAACTTTACCTCAGCTACCTCCACAGTGCCAACCTGCTCGAAAAGCTCAGCCAATTTCTGACTATCAACATCATAAGGCAAATTTCCAACAAATAGCTTAGCATCTTCTGGTGGTTCCACAGAAGACTCTTCCTCTTCATCTCTCTCCTCAAAAACCCCATCTTTATCACCACCCTCAATAACTGAGTCCTCTCCCTCAGCTTCAAAACCTGAAACATCGGTCTCTTGGTTTTCCCAGACGGGCTCTTCTTGTCCTTGTTGGTTAATGGTGATGGTGTTGTTGTCTTCTTCTTGTTGAGCCCAGTCTGAGGTCTGGGCTACAAAGGTGGCTATGGAGGAAAACTGGGTTTTGTTTGTGAGGGAAAAGAGTGAAGTGTGGGAGTATGAGAGGTGGAGTTTGATGGGTTTGGATGGGACAGAGAGAATTCGAGATGGGTTTTTTGTGGTGGTGGTGAAGAGTGAGGGAAGAGTGATTAAGCATGATGATGACTCTGATATTGACATGGGTCTGAAGACTGTTGTAGCTGAAGAAGCCATTTCTAGAGAGGGAGAAGGGTTTTAGAGGAGGGTTGAGGATAAGGGGTGGTGGAGAGAGTGAGAGAGAGGTTTCAGTGTGCTACAAACTTGTAGATTTTTCATTTTTGTACTTGGGTCCAAGTCCAACCAAAAGGGCTTTGACGATTATGGGCTTAGATGTGTCGTTGACAAAACCTTGTTTGGCTAACTTGACTTGATGGGTAGTTGGGTATCTTATACTATCCCAAGACCAAACAAAGAGGCTAGAAGGTTGTTGAAGAAACTAAGAAAAAGCAACAAAAGCTGTCGTTGAGTTGAATAACCGACAGCATTGGCAAAGAGATTAATGCAACGACATGCTTCCATAAGAAGATGTTGCGTCGTTTAAACAACAAAACATTTTAACGTTTAAAGAACAAAGTGTTACATTGTTGAACTGAGCGCGCGCACACTTCCAAGCCACAAGACTCGATGAAGGGCCAGTTAACCTCAATGGATTTGATTGAGTGAGTGCAGAGTGCGATTTGGATGAGCTCGTTTTGTTTTTCATGTATTATATGACAATTCATCTTTTGTATGTTCAAAGAAGATTGGGTTCAAAGCTATGTGAATGGAAGCCTTGTTATCGCAGTATATTTTAGATAGATTGTGTATAGGGAAAGGATGGCAGTGAATTAAAATGGAGATCTAACCATGAGATTGATGCTTCACTATCTAGGATCCATAATGAATTGGCAAGGATGGTGTATTAGCCATAGTGCTCAAGATGGAGAGGAGTTGCTGATATTGGTCAAGATGTAAAGGGTGAGATGTTGGAAGCTTCTATACATTTGTGAGAGGTGAATCGGTGTGCATTAGGTTGGGAGTTTGGTTTGCCATTCTAATTTCTAGGAGCCAGTTGGGCACCCATAAAAGCATGTAACATCATTCTATAATGTGTCATTCATAATCACAATGATTGCACTTAGGTCGTTCCTTCTTGTGAATGGGGGGCTTCATGCTTTGTTAAGGAGTTTGCCCCCAAGGGCTGAGGCCCGAGGCTGCCAACATTACTGGAATAAGAAATGGATGAAAAAGAGGGATAGTGCGCTGATGTTCTTCTCAATGCATACGCTGGATTGATCGAAGGAAGGGGATCCATGGATAAATTTTGGCCATGTGCATACGATTTGTTGAGACCATGGTTGTCAAAATCCCGATCTGGATTTTACGATCCTACGATTTTACGATCCTACCTACCCAAAACGATCTAAATTTTTCAAAGATCTTTGCGATCGTTCAAAATCGGTAGGATCATACGATTCTGTCGATCCCAAATGACATTGGTTTCTTGTAATCTTCTTTAACTTAACAGAAGGCTCAGTTGGACCCAAATGAAAAATAAAATCTCAATAGACCAAGTTTTTCCACTCTAATATAGAGAGAGTGTCAGTTAGACTCAAATAAAAAATATTCCAATAGAGTATCACATTTTGATGATTTTGGCATCTTTAAATAATGCTTACAAATGAATGTAGTGATATATGGTAATTATATCAATGAATATATAATTTATGTGATTATTTAACATACCAATGTATATTTTTTATTTTTTTCTCAAATAATGTAGGATCTTACGATCCACGATCCGATCCTATGATCCACGATCCCACCTATCTCCCACGATCCTACATAGGATCCCGATTTTGACAACCTTGGTTGAGACCCATTAGAAACTTCATGGTGTCCTAGTAGCGCTAACTGCTAATGATACCTTCAATGCTCCAGAAGAACATGTAGGGATGGGTTGTAGAGCGGAGACCTTGTCCCATAATCACTTCAGTTTGGTGAAGTATGTAGCAATGAACATTGTATCTTGAACTAGATTATGAATGGTTCTCCCTAATTGAAATATTTGTGGACCGTTCACCTGTGAAAACACTCATTTGAGATCTGTCCAAATCTCAAAAGCAAGATGCAGTAGATGACATTTTTGGATATCTCAATTTGACCGTGTTGTTACAGTGGATCCATTGTTAAGAGTTCAATTTGAGAAGAATTTTCTTGATTGAAAACGGTGCAACTAGTGAGTCAAGATTGTTTTGGTGCTTACTGCCACGATCATAACATGACTCCATATGATATAATTATCTTCAGTCAAGGGATGAGAAGCAAGAATCACCCTCGGATAGTCCAAATGATGAAGAAACAGGGAATAATTCAGATCTTCAAAGCTTACTTATATAAACAATTTCTCCGAACAAAATCTCTACAGATGTTCATTTTGCATTGATGAAAAAAAAAGTTTTGGAGTTGATCGTGTGAAGATGATGAAGATATTGTGAGTTTGCAACCAGTGAATTTTCCATAGCTAATTGGATTACTTTGCACCTTTTGTTTTTGGATTAAGAGTCATGGCAACATTGCACAACCAACAATGAGGAAAAAGAAGGTAATGCATAGTATGCATTGGCTTAACATAGTAGCAGTACAGAAACAGAGCAACTCATATTTTACATTCATGATTCACACCACACCATTTATATCATGTTACAACTCATAGCTGCCATTTCATGCTGGCTTCAGCAGCATACTTTTGACCACAAGCTTAAACGCCCTTGAGACTTGTTGATAGTAGAGATTGCAACATAACAATCTCAATAAACGATTTCCATATCTCTGAAACTGCATTCACCTTGCAGGTTGATTATCAATAGTCCATCGCTAGCAAGGGCATTGTACATGAAATATTTCTCTTTTGGGTCTACAGTACAAAACCTTGGTTTTGTATTGGAATAGGCTCCAAAACGTCCACACCCTCGTACTTGGACCTTCACCATGTATGCAGATTCACCATCATTGCATTCCAAAGCTTCAATTGCTCCTCCAGAGTTGTACATATCAAGCAATCCTATTGGAGCAAATTGTATATCATGACCCAACACCTGTTGCAGTAACACACTTTTAAAGTAATGTAAAAGACCAAAAACATATATAGTTAGAATTTTGATTAAATTACTAAGTTCACAGTTTTCTATCAGCTTTAGTTTTTGGGGTCAATCAGTGATATATTATGGTATTAGAGCATGTGATCATGAGTTTGAATCTTGTCTCTACTTTACCTTCCTCTTTAAAAAGTTGAAAATTCTCTATATTAGACCCCATTTATTACGGATTCTAGACCACATGTGAAGGAGAGTGCTAGAATTATGGCTGACCCTAATAGGAGAAATAGTGAATATTTCACTCTTCAGAAGTCCCAAGCAAACTTCAAAACTTCCTTTCTTTGGCATTGTAGAGAGCGATCCTGCATGATGATAAACTTGATTGGGTCAGGCTTGAGCAAAAAAGTAATGTATACAGAAACAAAGGTGGCATATTGCATGATATAGGATTTGACCTGAATTGAATGCATATACTGCACAGGTTCCATTCCAACTTTCACCTGCAACCTCTTCCAGAAATTCAACATCCTGAGGGCTGACATGGCACTCAAGTGAAGGTGCAGATCCTGGGGGATGTAGATATTGAGAACCTGGTACAGGTGGCCACTTCCCTGCTCTTTGGCAATTGAAAACACCAATGATCCCTGATAACTTATTCAAGTTCCAAATCTTGAGTAGACTGCAATGAGTCAATATGTGAACAGTAAAAAAGAAGAAGAGAATTTTAATTATCTATTATTTCATATCAAAATTATTTTCTTTAAGAGTGACTATCTCACCTCTTCCCATCTGTGACCGGATCATTGAATAAACAGTCACGGGTAGTCGGCCTGCACATCCAACTCTAAGGATAGAGCCATCAGGCAATACAAGCTTTCTGATGATATTGAAATTGTGACTGCCTGGCTTGTCACTGCATATGTTAAAAACAAACAAATTCATAAACCAACCGGTATTTCTTCAATAAATGACCATTATATATCATCTAAAGAGAGAGATTTCAATCAGTAGCTTCCTTGGCTAACCTTACATAAACTGCACACCCACCCAGTGCTCTTGCTGAGCCATGGAAGTCAGCCGTGTAATGGTCACTCTGAAATGAATGAAAGAAAGACACTTATCCTTGTAGTATTAAGGACTAGAGCTATGCGTTGTAGCATTAAAATGATAATGAACATTACAATATAATGCTAATTTTATTCCTTCTTATCAGTCAATTTTTAGGGTGTCCAGATGAGATCAGAGTTTTAAGCTAAATACTAACAAAAATTCTAGGGATACAAATATTTCATTATTGATATAGCCTGTTGTGATTAATGCATACTAAATGTCATGTCAGTGGTTGGTCCATGTGAAGTGAGTTGATCATAACTTGTTATCTTAGAAGATTGTGAAAAATGTTGTTTCAGCTTAGCCATAGTCTACCCAAAATAGTGATAGTCCTCAACATAATAATGCAACCAAGATCTCTAATGGCTTTGTTATTGGTTGAGTACATAGAAAATTCAAAATAAATTAAAAGATTCATCTTACATAAAAGTAAAACATGTCCCAATCTGGTACAACGATCTCTCCAAAAAGCAGACTGTTAAAAGCTACTGCAGCAATGTGTAGGGTCTGCAATGTGGGCTCATTTGGCATAAAGTCTTCAGATACTCTAGCAGCTGCACTCTTCTTTGAGCTGAAAATAGCCAACTTTCTCATTCAAAAATTAGTTCTGATTTCTATATTATTTTTGAAATAAAGATTAATCAAACCTGTATAGATAGTCATTGCTCAGGCTCATGGAGCAAATCAGGTTATTGCTTTTGAAGTTCCTCATAACAGATTTTTCAAGAGCCTCTTGATAATGACTTATCAATGCAACGCATCCCCCATAACCAGCACCAACGGTTTCCACTATATTCTGAACATCCACCTTGACTCCATCTATACCACAGCTCGCAAGGTAGCCATGTAGATCATTGTAAAAATAGAAAATCTTTGAAGGAAGAACAAACTTGGGGCTGTATCTTTCCAATGCTTCAGAGTCTGGAAGTAATTCCCCCCCCCCCCCCCCCCCCCCCCCCCCCCCCCAATAACCAGTTAAAGCATGCCATATATACACTAATCTGCATATTTACTAACTCTCTTTAGTACATGCTGCAGATATTCTCTATCCAAATGATTAAAAGTAGGATCCTTACTTTAACCCATATTTCTCTTTGACGGATTTGACAAAATGATGGAGATTAACACATGGTTTTTCTCCCTTGAACTTTGCATTTTCCTCTAAATTTACTAATCTGAAAATGAACCTAGAAACACGGATAAAATAACATGATTAGCAACTTGATGCAAAATCTCACTAGAATATCAAAGATGAATAGTGGTATGAAATATAATTCTCACTTTGTGTCTTCAGTGAATTGTTCATCATCTTCATATGCTGTGTTCTGCCATCCATCATCGATGAACAGACACTTTGGCGGGAATCCTCCTTCTGAGAAGCTACATAAAAAAGGGAAAAGATTTGGTATGTGAATCTGCATGGATGATACTTTCATACAAAGCACATTTATTTCCATAGTACCTTCTAAGCCCATCTTCAATTGTTTCTGCACTGACATTAGTATAAAATGCATCCCAGGTGTTCCATCCAAGCCAGTCCAAATGTGCTGGGAGCTGACAATTGAAAGAACAATTAATCTATTAGTGTTTAGTTAATACTGGCCATGGAGATGGTGATTTCAGGTTTCCTTACCTTCTTGTTCTCTATGTGACTGACTGTACCTTTGTGCTTCTCTAATATCCTGTGTACCCATAAGTAGTACTTAAAAGCATAAGGAATCACCACATGCCACTTGAAACTAACAGAAATTGGATATGAATATAAACATACTTTATAGAATCCCTGATTAGCTTAAATGGGTTGTCTCCTGAATTTATAAAATTTGCTTCTGTCACTAGGGAAGTTTGGACATCAGGATCACCTATATATGGCAATGAACAGTTATGCAAATGAAAAAAAAATGAAAAGATTCATAAGCAGTAAAATGATGTGCTATCTAAAGCGGGGGGAAATGGTTACTAAAGATCTAAACCAACCGCTTTCAACACAAAACTCGAGCTCGTTCACACTTGTTCCTTGCAAAGTTGTCCGATATAGTCCATACAACACAGGTAAAAACAAAATGTAGAAGGTGTTCTCAGATTTTGTCTTAGAATTTTCATCATGGATGCTAGACTCATCTCTTGCTTCCAGGAGAAGAAATTGAGTTTCTATTGGAACATCGCAGCCTGCCGTTCCAAAACTTGGGATCATCCACCAGATTTTGAATCTGAAGAGACAATTTAACCTGAATCCCCTGCAGTTGTCACACTGCATCAGATGACAAATTGGCACAAAAGAAACATATGCTCTTATAGAATAGGAAAAAAAAAAATCTAGTGCATCAAAATATTTCACAACTACTGAGTGTCACGGTTAGTACATATTGCATACTAAATATGGACTCCAATGAGTCCATAAAAAAGTGATGCTGCTCCAATCGCACTCCACTAAGTTGTGAAAATTGTATTAATAAAAAAAAAAAAAATGTACATAGCATTGCTCTAACCAGAAGGGGATATCATTTAAGAAAAGAATGTATTCCACTAAAATGACATGAAACAATAACATGTTGTTAATAAGAAAAATGTCATTGACAAATACAATTTTCAATGTTTTTTCTATCAATTTCCCACTCCATCAACTAAAGTTCATTTAAATAATCTTAAGGAACTAAGAGGGGTCTAATAGTAATATTATTATAAAATGATTCCATTTCATTCCCTTTATGTTACTCCCAAACAAGATTACTTGCATTCCATTCATTTTCATTTCTTTCTATTTCTTAATTTTAAAACATCCAATCAAGGTTACTTAATTCCATTCCATTTTTTTCCATTCTTTTCTCTTACTTAAATACATTCAATTTCATTCCATTCATTTTCATTCTCTTATGATCATTTCATTCCCTTCCATTTTCTTCCCTTATGAACTCTCAAACGAAGCCTAAGAATAATTATTCATTGTAATAAAAATATAACCAAACAACCAAATAATTATGCTATAGGAATATCTATTACAGTCTACCAAACGTGCTCTTAGTTTTTAATTAAATCACCCCGTTTACCCAAAAAAAAAAAAAAAACTGGTCTCCTAAAATTAAATAAATGCAATACGATAAAGTGTGCACCACCTTCCTACATTATGTGCACTACTCCGTCTTTAAATTACTTGATTTTTATAATTAAAAAATATCCTTAAATTATTCCAGTGATCCCATTACTCATTCTTTTTTTCAATTACAAACTTACCATTATTTACACAATATTTGATGTAGGACCCAAAGGAAACAGAGAAGACACAAGATGGGCAGAGAGAATTCAATGATAAGGAGTTTATAAGTAGCAGTAGCTTTCCTTTGTCAATAACAAATGCAAGAAGCTTTCAATTGTAAGGAACTATATATAAGGTTGAGGGTGTATGGCTGTGTGTTGGCATCATTATAATGGCCAAAAAAGGGTAAGAAAACAGAATACATTGATCATGCAACTCGCGACCTCATTGCAACTTGGCTGGTTGCGACTTGCCTAGTCAACATTATAATTTGGTATTTTTGCCACATATCACTCACGGGCAGAGTAGGTCACCTGAGGTTGTGAGTAGACTCTAAATGCATCTTTCCAAACAGCAGATGAGGCTCAAGTACATCCATCCCAAATAAAATTAAGTTTCAACAAGACACATTAAAAATAAAATAAAATACATACTAATTTGTGGCTAAATAAAGCCAATTAATATAGACTTCTCAGATAAAATGGGTTTATTGCATGTAGGAGAATTGTTCAGAGAAATGGGAAAATCTTGGGATTAAGGAAGCAATCCTTACTTCGATATATGGGGTCCTCTTCCCCTAACACTCCTTCCAATTGTATTACTATTTTGGTCTCTTTCCATTAATGGTTGTATTTTCCTGGAAGGGTTCTTGACACCAACAATTGAGGACGTGTTTGCTCTTCTCGAGCTCTCTCCCGTTGGAAGAAATTATCAACCAAATATGTTCAAACAAGATGTAGACACCAAATTTTCACCAAAAGCAAGTACAGAGTATGGTGACTTATTTCACTGAGATAGCAAAGAGGGTGGACTAGTCAACTTTCAAGAAGAACTTATGTTTTACCTTGTCTGGATATGTAAGTTCTTGACTTGGAGTACTTCTAAAAGGATTTTGATACCTTTTATCCCAATAGCTCAATGTTTGGCTTCTGATATAAAGTTGCTTCAGCATGTTTTTTCCTTGGCGAGTTGTACCGTGCCATGTTTAGATTTTTTGAACAGCCTAGCCTTGGATGAGGAGGCCCCCTTTGGTCCATACAAATCTGGCTCTCTACTTATTTCCTAAGTTTAGCTCGTTTACCTTGAATCTTACCTGAGCTTGCCACATACAAACAGATGTGGATGGAGGAGCGTTATCTTCAAGGTAACATTCCTACCCTTAATACTTTCTCTTGTATTTTTAAGGGAATAGAACCTAACGACCTTTTAGGCCATTCTCTGAAAGGAAATATGACCCAAAAGAATTCCATTAGTTCGATTAATTTGATCCTTCTGCCTTAATCCTAGCTAGTTACCTTGTTCCATGTGTTCTTCTTCTAATCTGTTACCAAATATATTATTTTGAAGATTATACTTTTCTTTTTCTTTAAGACAACTTGGATTTGTTCAAGCAATTCCTTGCCCTTCTTTTTGGACTACTAATGATTCATGGCAAGCTTATGCCTCCTCTACTACCAAATAATTGCCCAATATGATGCAGTCTAGTAATTCTAAGCTATGAAATTTAAAATCTGTTCTGTACAAAATAATTTATGATGATTCTGACAACTTTGCCACTTGGTATACAAATTAAATCATTGAATTCAATGATGCTAAGGGATTGAAAAAAGCTCGTAATTCCTATTGTCCAAAAATCTTCCTTTATCAATTTTTTTGTAAGCTTACTTTCTTTATTAATCCTCATTCTTTGAATCAAACTAGACTTCTAGATTGATTTTGTTTTAGGTGGTATTGCTATTCTAGATCCCAATGCTAATCCAGAGAAACTCTTCATGAAATGGTCTGAACTCATTGTTCTCATAAAGTCAATTGTAGCATCTTTAATCCCTTTCACTCTTTTAACAATGTTAAGATTCCTTAACTTTGAAAATTATTGCTGAAATCTTTATTACAAGTGTCTAACTATGATGAATCATAAGAAGAAGCTATTAAGGTCTCTTCAACTCTTGTTAGAGCAAGTCTGAGGAAAAAAAACTAAAGCAAAAAACTTACTTTAGAAAAAGAAAGAAGCCTGCCATTATTTTAGAATCATCCATCAAAGAAAACCAAAGCCAAATACTTGGCTCTAAAAAAATAAAAAAATAAAAAAAAAATTCCAAAAGGCAAAATGTCTTAAACTTAGAACCAATCGAGATGGCCCTTGCTATGGTTGAACCAATCGAAATGGTTGCTAAATTAAGTGATGTTGATGAAAATGAAGAAAAAGCAGAGGAAAGATTTTTAATAAAACAAGAAGGAAAATGTGAAGGAACTAAAGTTATAAATAAAGAAATTGTGCAGAAAAAGAAAAAAATTGAAGAAGAAAAGAACATAGGGGAAGAATTTGCGAAGCTACTTGTAGAATAGATTCACTAAGCTGCCATGGGTAGAAAAACTAATATAATGCAAAGAATGGAAAAGAGAACAAAGCATGCAAATTGTAGTATTTGACAAGATAACTAGTCATGAGCCAAAAAAGTCTATAGAAGCAAATGAAGGTGTGTTTGACAAAAGCATATAAATTGATCTAGAAGAAGAAGCTAATGTAATAGAAGAACCTACTGATCAAGAACCTATGTTATCCAGAATTGAAGGCTTGACACAGCAACCTGAAGAAAGGATAAATCCTCAAAGGAAGTCAGCAACTAAGAAGAGAAATCGGCCAAGGAAGACAGCAACCAATAAATCCTCAATACCTCGTATTCCATCTAAGTTTGAGAATAGTGGTAATTCAGAAGAATTAGATGCCCAAGAAACACTAACTCAGGCTATTCAACTAGTTAGAAGAAAACAAACTGATGATTCTAAGTCTTCCTTTGAACCAATGAAGTCTAATAGAGAAAAGAAAAAGAGAGCATAAGAGATCTTTGATAGAGAAGATGATAAAAATATAGCAACTTAAGTGAGTATAAAAGAAGAAGTTCCATATTCAGAAGTAGTGGAATAGAGAGGTGCATTTAAATATCAATCTACGGAAAATACCACCAAAAGAAATGAAAGTGATGAAGAAGCACTAAAAAAGAAAATGAAGAAAAAGAAGATGAGGCCAAGAAGGGAGAAGAAGCCATTAAAATAGAGAAGTTGAAGAAAAAAAAGAGATGCAGAGAAAAAGAAGAGAGAAGAGGAATAGAATAAGAAACAAGAAGAGCTGGGAAAAAGAAGAAAAGTTAAAGATGTTAGAGCTTAGTCTTGAAAAGAGAAAGGAAAAAGAAACAAGAGAAAAGTCAATGGAAGAAAGAGAAGTCTCAAACTTGGCCAGTTCTGGGAACGAAAGTGTGGAAGGGTATAATGAGGATTCTGATCAGACATTAATAATTTGAGATGGTATTGATACCAATCTTGTTGTTATTGCCCCAGCTAAAGGGTCTCATAATGCAGTGCAATCCTCTATGTCTTTAGGTGCTATCAAGGTTTCAAATGCAAAAGAAATTGTTCCAACCTCTACACCAGCCACCAACCTTGTATCTATAAGCATCCATTCTCTTTTCCCTTCTTTCTTTTTACATCTATGTTTTGTTTCATGGTTCACTACCCTTGTTTTTAAACTTAGGATATTTCTATTCTCCAACAAGATCATGACCACCTTGTTAAGGATGTGTCTACAAAAAGTGACACTGCTGTCAAATCTCCTTCAACCAATGCTTTTTCAAGTATCTCTTCTGACCAATTGAAGAACTCTTTTGGGAGCCTAAAGAAATACATGTATATTCCAATTACTCAAGTCATTCTCAATACAAACACCAAACAGAACTTTGAAGTTTCTTGCTTTTTCCTCACATTTAATAAAATGATGTAAGCAAATAGATGATGCTCACTCAATATATTTTTGAAAAGCATTAATACCATAGTTTCCCAGCTCTTTTAAGCCAAGGCAACCTCAAAGCAGGCAGAGAAGCTACTTTGCAACTTACGATAAGTACAAGTCTCAACTTAAATTTGCTAATTTTAAGCTGGATGAAGCATCTAAAAATAAAAAACATAAAGAGTAAGAATTGAGAGATCTTCAAAAACAACTTGAGGTCGCGAGATTGGACACAATTAAGGCTTATTATTATGTTCAATAATTCTTGCTCCAAAGAGATAGTGTTGATGAAGCTCTTAAGACCTTGTCCAAATCTTAAGCAAAAATTTCAACTCTCTAGGAAGAAGTTACTTCTCTCACTGAAAGCAACAATTTTGAATGGATATGCCCTAGAGACTTTAACTTTGATTTGTAGAATTTTTTCTTTACTATTTGTTTTTAGTCTGTCTTGTATTTTTAGGCTTCTGATGTAAGCCTTTTTCATATGCTTTGTAATTTTTTAAGCTTCCGGAACAATCTCGATTTTTCTTTAGTTTTTTTTTTTTAATTTTATAATCAAGCTTTTGTTTTGAGCTTCTTATTGTTTTAAACACCTAATGAGATATAGGGGACCTATATTTGTGCAATTGTGAAGCCACGTGTTTAATCCTAGTCTTCATGTTTTGCTTAATCGTAGCACATGTAGCTAGAAAATAATCGAAGTTACCAATAAATGATTTTCCATGGGTTAATTTAGATAAGAGAGTGAAAAGTTTATGTTTATGTGTATGTTTTTTTTTTTGGCTTTATTCAGTGACAAATTTGTATGTATTTTGTTTAATCTTTTAATGTATCTTTTGAGACTTAATTGTATTTGGGGTAGAATGTACTTGAGCCTCTCTGCATTTTGTGAAAGGTGCATTCAGAGTCATCTCGCGACCTCAAACAACCTGCTATGCTTGCGAGTAACACGTGGAAAAATGCCAGGATCAAAGCACTGACTAGGTAAGTTGCGACCATCCTGCGATCAATGAAGTTGCGACCATCTTGCGACTAGCCAAGTTGTGAAAAGGTCGTGACCTCAAGTGATCTAAAAAACCTATTACCATCCCAAAATTAAAAATTAAATATTGATAAATAGAAATGCTATAAAATGATAAGGTAAAAAAGAAAGGCTTCCTGTCAAGATGGAAGAGTAGAATAATTCCTCATGTTGGACTATCTATAGATGGAAAACCACAAGCTTTAGTGCAATCACATTCAGATGAGATTTGTAATGACTACGGCAAAATTTTTATCTATAGTATCATGGAATAAAAATCCTTGTAGCTAAGGTACGAATTAATTTGGATGGACATCCTAATGGTATCATCTCAATGTCACTAGCCAGCATTTAATGTAGCAGTATTTTTATATCTTTTCCTTTATTTCACCAAATTGAACAACTGCAACATGTATTATTATTATTTTTTCAAAAATTGTTCAATCACACGCAAAAGAATATTTACCATTTGGCTTACTTATGCACTAATGATATTTCTCATTTGCCCAGCAATAAAGAAGAAATTTTTTCCTATGATGCTTGATATGTCAGAGATTGTAGCATAACTCCCACAAATTATAAAAACAGACCAAGATCAATTCCTGTTTTGGGGAAAAGCAAATTGGCTAACATCAATATTGCATATTTATATTCAAGTAAACAAGTTGTTTACATTATTATACATTCTATCTAAATCTGTTTACAACAGATAAACACATTATGTTCTTCACTTGCAACCGTTCAAAGTACTTCATCCATTGCATAATTCCTCGGGCATAGACACCTCAATAGACAAACTCAATGTCTCCTAATTTGCATTCACCTTGAATTTTAACTGTCAATAATCCATCTTCAGCATTGTATGTGAATTCCTCTTTTTTCATATTTACCATACAACATTTTGGTTTGGTGCTTGAATAGGCTCCAAACCGGCCACAGCCTCGCCCTTTGATTTTTATTTTGCAACTTGAAAGATCCTTGGTGCAGTTCAGAGCTTCTACTGCCCCTCCTGAGTTATACATGTCAAGCAGTCCCAATGGAGCGAAGAGAAGATCATTACCAAAAACCTGTTCACAACATAAAGGACATGATTTGCATTGAACTAAATAGTAAGAAAATTCATAGGAAATAAATGTTGGTTAAACTACTTACCCTGATTGGAGAGATGGTATATAGTTCACATGTAAGAGTTTTCAAGGACACTTCAAGTGAACCTTTCCTTGGCAATTTATTAAGAGATCCTGAAATATAATAGACTTGATGTTATTCTAGAGAAGTTGATTTTGGACGCAATTTGTTTGGTCAAATTAACATGGACTGGAAAGTTAACCTGAATTAAAGGCATATATTGCACAATCTCCATTCCAACTTTCATCAGCTACCTCTTCAAGAAATTCAACATCATGGGGACTCACATGACATGAGATGGATGAAGAAGTAGATGTGGCATTACAATTATCTTGAGCTACTTCTTTAAGTGGCCAACTTCCTGCTCCTTGACAATTAAAAACACCCATGACCCCAGATAACTTATTCAAGTTCCATATTTTCAACATGCTGCAAATAGTCAATGCGCATGGTAATTAGGAGACGCTGATTTTAAATTGAAAAAATAATTAGTCTTAGATTGAGAAAATAAGAACTTAGGAAATTAATTTACCTCTTCTTGTCCATAACTGGGTCTACAAACAAACAGTCTCGACTAGGCCGGCCTGCATATCTAGCTCTTAAGACTGACCCATCAGGCAATACTAGCTTTCGGAGAATTTTGAAATCCTGTTTGATAGGCTTGTCACTGTATTGAAATTGAATAACTCGTAAGAATTTTCTTCCTCACCATTGGAGAATTAAAGCTAAGCATAAAATATCATTCTCTTTCAAAGACATGTAAATTTAATCAAAATCGATGCTTTTGTGTCTCACCTTACATATATTGCACACCCACCAATTGCTCTTGCTGCAGCATGAAATTCAGCTGTATCATGTTTGCTCTGAATAAAGAAAGACAAAACACTTTAGATTTTGCAACCCACATGGTTTTAAGCTTCCACTACATTGTAGAAATGCACTAGATGTTGGACAATTGTGGGTCAAGTATCTATCAGTATATCAAGTCAATTTTGAACATCTTGTTATGACTTATGAGTACTATAGAATAAATGATTCAGCAATTTTATCAATCAAAACAAGTTACTGCAGCTCTTTGGTCTGCAGGGAATAATATTATGTGTAGGAAATCTTACATGGAACATGTCCCAATCCGGCACCACAATCTCCCCTAGAAGAAGACTATTAAAAGCCACAGAAGCAATATGTAAAGTCTGAAATGTTGGTTCTCTTGGCATGAAATCCTCTGATGCTCTTGCAACTGCACTCTTCTTTGAACTGAAAGCAAAAAAAATCAATGAGAAACTACATTCCAACTTTGTAACATAAGATTATATGTGTATGAAATCAAGAGAGCAGGCAAACCTATAGATTGAGTCTGAATTGTGACTCATGCAGCAAATCAGGTTATTGTCCTTGAAGTTCCTTGCAATAGATTGCTCAAGTGCTTCTTGATAGCATCTAGTCAATGACACCCGTCCACCGACCCCAGAACCTAAGGTTTCTATCAAATTCTGAACATCAACCTTGACTCCATCCACACTGCAGCTTGCAAGATAGCTGTGGAGATCGTTATAAAACTCAAAGATTTTTTGGGGTTCTATAATCCCTACTCCATATTTTTCCAAGCTGTCCATGGCAATGTCTCTAAGATTCCCTGTGTTACCAGGTGACTGAATTGGATAGGCAATCTTTGGATTGTACTTTTTCATTGTTTCCGATGATGGAAGCACACCACCCCAATAACCAGCTAAAGCATGCCACATGTAAACAAATCTGAATAGATAATTAAGTCTCCATGGTCAAAATTACTGAAAGTTTTAACTAGATCTTAAACAGAAATAGAATTCCACTTCCAGATTGGAAAACTTACTTTATTCCATATTTGTCTTTGATTGAATCAATAAAATCATGGAGATCAATGCATGTATTATCTGAACCCGAACTCTTGAACTTATTGTTTTCTTTGATGTCCACCAATCTGCTTGCAAACCTATGGATCAACCAAAGAAACAAGGTGGATGATAAACAAACTGATACAGATTGCTTCTAGTTTATAGAAGGTAAATGAACTTGTAAAAGGAAGACTTACTGTGTCCCTTCAATAAACGGTTCACCTTCTTTGCTGAACTCATTTACTGTCTCTTGCCATCCGTCATCAATGATCAGAAATTTAGGTAAACAGCCTCCTTCCAAGAAACTGAAGAATTCAGAATACAAGATAGAACAATAATTAGATTATGGATTAAGTTTCAGATTAATTGGTGCACCTTTTAGTCAAAAAACTGACTCAAGTACATATGACTTTCTTATAGTACCTTTGAAGACCCTCTTTGATCCCTTGTGGACTGACTTCAGTGTAGAAAGCATCCCAAGTGCACCATCCAAACCAGTCCAAGTGGGCCGGCATCTAATGATTCAATCACAATAGGTTAATTAATTGAAATGCAATATACACATGCTCTCAAAATGGTAAAGTATTTGGATTTTTATTACCTTCTTGTTTTCAATGTGGCTAAAAGTACCTTTTTGCTTCTCAAGTATCCTACATTATACATGTGGAAGTGTTAGATTATGTAACTGACTACTTTACATAGACACACAATAAAAGCAAGGCCAATTAAGTGAACATACTTGATAGAATTTTTAAGGAGCTCAAATGGGTTGTCCCCAGAATTAATGAATACTGCTTCCAATGATTGGGAGGTTTGAACATTGACATCTCCTGAAGAAATTAGAACAGCAAAATAGCAAACCAGGATCAAAATAAAATTTAGTTGATCATATGAAAACTAAAGAAAAAAAGAAGCTAATAGAAGAGCCGACGAACCACTTTCAACACAAAACTGAAGCTCATTTGCAGGAGTCCCTTGCAAACTTGTCCTAAATTGTCCTTCCAACACAGGCAAGAAAAGAATGTAGAAGGTGTTTTCAGTATAATTTGGATCAGAAGAAATCTCATCATGCAGGGCAGACTGTTCCCTTGCTTCCAAGAGAAGCATTTGCGTTTCCAGTGGAATTTCACTACCCGATTTCCCAACACGTGGTATCATCCACCAGATTTTTACTCTGAAGAGAGACAAGAACTTGTATCCTCCCCTGCGAAGGCCATATGTTTTTCATGTCAAACTATAATAAACAGGACAAAGTAATGTCTAAATACCTTCATATCGAACTTCACCAAACAGAATTTAATATTCACTTGCACCACTCTCAGTAACTTAGATTTTTCCTTTTGAGGATGATACCAGTAATAGTAACATTTAATGTTTTACCTTACGTGTCCGTTTGACAAAGATTATTTTTGTCAATTTATTTTATTATTCAGCTCATTTTTATTACTATTTATAGGTTTCATTACACTTTTTAATACTATTTTTTTACCAACTTATTTTATTATTCAACTTATTTTTGTATTATTTTAAATTGAAAAATTTCAATTTCAACCAAATAAACTGATTCCAAACGTACCCTACAAGTCCTTGATTTCTTCCATATAACTTTGAGTCTTCACCAAGTACTCATCACTAGCGACATATAAGATTTACAAATTTGGAATTTGGGAAAGTCAGAATGAAAATATTCTGTTCTATGAGTACTCAACCTGACACATCTTTCCAAATTCCTTGAAACATATAGTTTTACTATTTAATTTAATTCATCAATTAGAATATGAGAAAAATGCCACAAGCAATAGCTAAAAGATAATTAAAAAAAATTACCAAAAACTTGGGAATTGGGTTTGAATGCTGTTGTATCAACATTCTGCTATAACTTTTCCAAGATGCACATTCTTTCCATCCAAACATATCATGAAAGGAAAATATAGAAAAGCATGCAAAGAAATTTCAGGATGGAAATTTGTTTTCCTATCAGCTTAAGATTTTGGACAATCAGTAGTTTAAATGGTTAAGTGATTAATATTCACCATTTCTTATCAAAGATAATGTAAAGGCAAAGAAAGAACAGAAACTCACTCAAGAACACCAAGACTGAAAACATGACGTGAACTTGGAGAAGTTGAAGTTGCACCCAAGAAAGCCGAGCCCCCGGAGCCAACCTGAGAAACAGCAACATTTTCAGGCACTCCGGTCAAAACCACCTTGCCCCTCACCATGAGACAACCATCCTTAACAATCGGTGTGGCTGTGATCGTCATTTTCACCTCCAACACCACCAGCACTACTTAGACTTTTTGCTTTGATGAAAAGGGTTAACAAAAACTTGTGAAAGAGACTAAGATAAATCAAAATCAGAGACTAAGATACAGAGAAGATGGTGAAAAAACGTGTACAACTTAAACCCAGATGGGGAATGCTATATATATATAAATATATATGCGTGTTTTTTTAGAAAGAGTAAAAAGTCTAGGACATGATTTTTGACCAGTTTGATTATTATATTTAAAATGGGAATGGTCTAGTTTCTATTAATGTAGTGGAAGACACGCAGGTACTGCCAAGCTAGCTAGTTCATTTTGTTTATCCGAAGAAGGTAGCATCTATGAAGAAAGATACGTGGTTGGATTCTTCCAGAGTTTTCTGATCCTGTTGGCTTCCATGCAATCCCAAAGCTAGTACTGAGGCGGAGCCGAGTCAGCTACTCTCAGCCTAAAAAAGAAAAAAAAAAGAGCCGAGTCAGCTGCACATTAAACCTGTTCAACTTTACTTTAAAAACTTTTACAAATCCATATGTCACTAATTACAAAAATTTTAGTAAATTATGTATAACTAGATAAGGATAAGGTTTATTTTTATTTTTATTTTTATTATATATATATATATATATATTTTTTTTTTTGAGAATCAAGGGTAATACATAATAAAATCTATAATATCTGTATAACTTTACTTATAAGAAGGTAATATACTCTTCTATAAATATATATATATATATATATATATATATATTACCATTCATAAAAATCTAATTCAAAATTTTATTTATGGTAAATGCTAAAATTATTACTATAAAAGTTTTAAAAACTGATGTGATAATAAATTTAATTGATGCAACTTTAATAAGATAATCAATGAGTGTTTAATTTTTTTTTTTAATTAGTGACACATTAATTTATAAGACCTATGCAGTAAAATTTTATTATGTCTATAATATTCTTACAACATTTTTATAACAAATAATAGGTGGTTAGTTGTTATTGGTTCAAATTTCAAACTAACGCTAAGATTACTTTTTTATCCTAACAATAATAACTAGTAACAACTTACCACTTAAAATTTGTTATAAAAATGTTATAGACATATCATTTCTCAAAATTAAAAATAGTTTTAAGTTTTAACATTTTCCTTAAGTTTTTGAAATGTTTATCAAAGTACCAACTCTAGTAAAACCTGGATAATTTGTTCTAAAGCATTTTACATACGAGTTATTTAGTAGGTTTGCATGTCTTTAATTACTAGCTTAGGTGGAGGGATTGACTACAGATAAGAAAGAGATGATTTTCTCACTTTAGTAGGTGAGTTGTTGTCTTTGACTATCAAAAGGAGAAATATTTAAGTTTCTCGAATGTATCAAATCTTTCTTTTACTTTTAGCCTTTCAGGTGATATGTTTTTAATGTCGTGTCTCCTCAATTTTGCTTTGGATTGTGTATAGCAAAGTGTGTTTTATTTTATTTTATAGGGAATGCGGGTGTAATGTTTTAAGTATTAATAAAACTTATTTTCATTGAGAACTACTTTGTGTATTTTGCTCAAGTTTTGTGACACTAATTACAAAATATTTAAGTTTAAAATTTATTATTCTAACAAAACTTCTGCATCAAGAAATCTCAACAACAATTTGTTAGCCTTTTATCGTAAAATTGTCAATAAGTTTAGTATTTTCCCCAATTTTATTACAAAAAAAATAAAATAAAAATGGTAATAAATATGAATATTGTTACACAAAAAATATAAACAAATAAATATGTAAATTAATTTTTTGTGATTACAAGTTAAACAGAGGGTGTACATTATAGGGAATGGGTTGATAAATAACGTGTGCACAGATTATCTAATCAAATGCACAGATTATCTAATCAAATGCTTAGATTATGTAGTCAAAATTTTGATCAAATGGAATAACAATACCCGAAATTAATAAATAAATAAAATTAAAAAAAAAAAAAAAACCTGACATTAGTCCCAGGACCAAATGACTGTAATACTTAATTATTCTTATTTCTACTTTTATCCCATAATCCTATCAAACTTTTTTGGCTCTTCAATTCAATGTTCAAAGTCAAAATGATTATGATATTTCTTCTCAAAAAAATGATTATGATATCACACCGTTAGAACTTAATGGCACAATACAAGTAGTAATCTGGAGGGTACCTGGAAATGGATTAAGACATACGACCTGACTTTGACTGACGTGGCTATGAGTAGGATTGTGGACTATTCACATGCTTTGACTATCTTCGATCATTAAAAGCAGCAATAAATTTAGGGAAATACCTAATTTTACACCCACAATTAATATGTTAAGTTGTGATTATTGTATGATAATTGATTAGTGTTACACCCATGTAAATGTGATATTACGTTCAAGGGTCAAGAAGTTAACAACTTAATAGAATGTGAAATACGTTCAAGGGTCAAGAAGTTAACAACTTAATAGAATGTGAAATTGGGTATATTCATAGGATTATTGATAAAACAAACGGCTAGATTGATGACCGTAGACATGTTTGTCAAAAATAAAGAATGGTTGCAAAACCAAGACTTATTAGAGTTTATAGTATATTTTTATGTTAAAATTTCATTTTCTCCCTTTTTTTTGTGTATGTGTGTGTTGGTTTTTTTTTTTTTTTTTTTTTTAAAGTCCTTAAGAATTGTAACATGCTTTTCTTTTTCTTTTTTGTGATAGCATTAAATGGGGCGAGAATGTTTACCCATATAGGGTGTAAAATTCCTAATATTTTTTTCTGTGAATATACTTTTTCATAAAGTCTAGTCACAATTTTTTTTCTACAATTTTTTCACAAATTGTGATGGCGAGTTATAAATAGTATATAATAAAATTTGTGTCGGTAGTTAATCCAAAAGGAGAATTTATACAACTTGACAAGTCAGTAGTCAACAATCTACATTAAAAGGCTTTGGGCGGGATGGGTTTAGCCTCAACCACATTCGACTCAAGCCCAGGAATACATATACATTTCGGCCTGAACAAACTAAATGGAATGGGCTTACCTTTTTCAGCAGGAGGGGAAAAAAAGATTGGGCTTGGGTTCAAACTTGATTGGATTGGAGATTGACAGGCCAATAATACATGTACAAAAATGAAGACTCATGTTAACGATGCTTTCCTTGATTCATTTAGAAAACAGTCATGCTACAGACAAATTCACCCAAAATTTTCACATCTCACTCACTAGCATTTGAGAAAGCATTCGATTGGACTTACCACAACGCAAAACCACAAATATCGGGTGTAAAAATTTGTGAATCATCAGTATCAAGAGACTTTTCCTTTAGAAAGTGATAGCATCCACTAAAAGTTTCTAGGTCATATACATTATGCCATGGAGTTAGGTCATAAAAGTCCGGATTTATAGCAATTGAGAAGGAGAAGAATTGAGAAAATATCATTTCAGATTGGTTTCCATTCACTATTTCGCATACATATTCACAATTGATACGAGAATGTTCAGACTTTAAAATTGTTCACATTTTAACGCGTAAAAGTGTTGTGAAAGGATAAAAACCCAGTAAAATTTGAATAAAAAAAAATCTGTTTTGTTAGGATGATCTAATTAAAAGTAAAATTCAGGATGTTTTTTTTATTTTATTTTATTTTATTTTATTTTATTTTTGGCTGAATAAAAAATGCAGTAATTCTTGAAGCACCATGTGGCAGTATATCCTTGGAATATGAGTTGTGCTAGTGCCACAACTCGCCCACGTGGCGATGGGTCCATATGGGGAGACCCCTCTACCACTCATAACTCGCCATGTGAGTGAATTGTGGCACAAGTTGTGCCACTTTATGTGATACTAGCATAACTTTTGGAATATATGAACTTGCAATGTCCTGTAATAAGCCAAAAACAACATGTCGTGTCGGTAAATTATGATGACAATTGACAAGATTGAGCTTTTTCGGGTTGGATTGGTTTCTCAGCCACCAGAAACCCAAATCGGTATTTTCAGGGAGGAACCTGACCTTACTTGAAAATTTTGGCCCATGGTTAGGGACTTTCGGGTTGGTTTGAGGTCAAATTTGTTTTTTGTATTTTTTTTCGTCTCTGATATTGAAAAAAAAAAAAAAAAGTAATGCTAGAGATACAAATTATTTTGCAAAGAATTTTACAAACTGCTGATGTGGTGAGTGATTATTGGTAAATGAAAAAGTGACATTAATGGTGGGCCTAAATGAAAACCAATAAGAAGTTGGTCACATCAACATTTTATAAAAATGTTGTAAAATAGTTTGTGACTGTAGTATTATTCAAAAATAAATAAATAAATAAATAACAAAGAGCAAATGAAGATTAATCTTAGGATACTTTCTATAATTGATTTTTAGGAATAGTCAAAATAAATTAGACATTTATGGTAATAGTTAAATTTGAATTAAATAGAATAGGTTTTTTTTTTTTTTTAAATATATTGGATGGTTTTTATAATTAATTATTAGGAATAGTAAAAATAATTAGACATTTATGGTAATAGATAAATTTTCATTAAATGAAATGAATTAAATAGAATACGATTGTTTTTTTAATAGCCAAATTTCACTATTGTCTCCAATAGATATGCATGTATATCATACTAGCAATTGGGATTGATTTGCAATTGAGCACTTTTTATTTTGAGCTCCATAAATTATGTTCATAATTCAAAATGAAACTTAATTAGATGAGAAATTGATTAAATCAGATATGTCACACATGAAGACATGACTCAAAAGGAAACTTGACTTTTCAAGTGAAAATTTTGCATTAGGAATTTTTTTTTTTTTTTTTTTTTTTTTTTTTTTTTAATTTTGAATTAGCACATGCAATTACATCCCTATTGATAAGTATAAATTCTTAGAATATATTTAGATTGCTTGATTTTCTCATTAATTAATGAATTCATGTTTGACTTGTATGTTGCAAAATTCTTAATTTGTTATGGGATTCAAATTTAAAATCAAAGTTTAATGGAGGAAAACATATCTCAAAAGGAAACTTTGACTTTCAAAAGACTTGCATTGGGAAAATGACTAATTAGCATTTATGAGAGAATATTTCATGAAACGGTTTTATGAGACCTCATTCTCAAAATGGAAAAATGACTAATTAACATTTATTTTTAAAGTACGTAGCAAAACAACCATATTTTACAACATACTCCTGTTTTTGGAATTTAATATTGTTGATATCGAGTTCGTGGATGCTGATTACTATTATGGCTTGAAAGAACTTTTCAACTTAATTCTCATACCTTTTGTTGATATAATGAACTCAGAAGTTCCTCATGAAAAGAATCTTACTAAGGTTGAAAAGATTCTACAATGGTGTTCACACTGTGAAACACTCTATGAGAAATATTGAAAAACAGAGAGCAAAAAGAGAGAGTTCAGAGAGAGAGAGAGACGAAGAGAGAAAAGAGATTTCTGGAAGAAAATAAATGCTTCACTATGTATTACATTTTGATGTACAGTATATATAGATTACAGATCCCTAAAATCTCGGAACCAATCCGTATAATGTGGAGGGAAATTAGGAACTAACTAACTACCACTTAACTGCTCAACGGACTGATTTAATGATGTACATAAAACGCAGCGTATCACTTGAACTAACTGCATAAGGACTAAACGCAACGTTTCAACTAATAACATAGGATCTAAATGCTGCGTTTCATTAAATACACTCACACCACAGTATTAAGTAGAACGACACCGTTGCATATCTGAACTAGCCGTTGAGGAACTAGCCGTTGGACATTCCATTGGACATCTCAACCTTTTGATCAAAACACTGATTGTTCTGGTTGTGGCTTTGTGTATTCTTAACACCTCAAGCTTGATAAGAGCATGAATTCAATAGAAAACATCAAACATAGATTCTTTTTGCGAGCAATCTTCTTCATATTAAATACATTTGTGACAGCAACTTTACCTTTCATGGGGGACTTTGTAAACTTGTTGGGATCGTTTATGCTTGTACCTAAAACCTTAGTGTTCCCAAGTATGATTTATATCAAGGTAATAACATATCTTTTCTGGACTACTTTTTGAAAGATATCAAAGAAGCTAGAAGTTGTTGGATATTTTTATAAAAAATATTATATTCATTTTAATACTCATTTATGTGTATCAATTATCCCTTAATGTCAGATACGTTGATTGCTAAATTTTGAAATTCAAATATAATTCAAAATTTGAATAGCTTTTGTCAATGGTTTTAATCAGGAAACTTATGAACATTAACGTGCTATTAATATCATAATTGCTAGCATATTTGGTTTTATTACAAATATATATTTTCCATTCTAAACATTTTGTATTCAAGCGTTCTTATTTAAATATGACATAATAACGTCATATATGGAAGATTTTTTAGCACTTAAATATACGACTATTACTAAATTATTTTATATTATAATAAGTTACCATATATACACAAATGGTTACTATTTGGTTGAATGGAAAGCAATCAAACAACTAGCAATTTTTTGTAATATATATTCAAAAACTTTTGAAAAGGTATTGTAATAATGGGCCATTAAATGCATGGCATTATCATCCTTTCCTTTTGTTCTCAACGTACAAAGTTTGGCTTAGACAACTTTTGATATCCGGTTATATATATATATATATATATATATATATATATAAAGAAAGCTATTGATTATATATATTAATTTCAATAACTTTATGACTATTTAATTGTTATCAAACGTTTTATTTTTTTAGCTAAGGACAAGCAACATGTCTAACTCTATATACATGGAAAGAAATAAAAGTTTCAGATACACAAATTTTTATTTTTGAATTAGAAAGCTGTAGACTTTTCAAAAAACAATTTTTTATTGTCTTAAACATTTACCATCTTTTGCTTCTTACTACTCACAAAAATATTCTATATTTTACAAAATTTTCTAGAAAAAGAAAGTACTATAGAGAGCTTATATTCTATGAGTAGTGTAGGCTCGCAAGGATAATCAGCAAAGGTGGTTGGACTGTTGTATCTTGGGGACAACGTGCAGAAACTATTTGTTTAACTACATCAGATATACCGTAGACGGCACGATTTGTCTCAAGACAGTGACTTGGTCCACGTCTCATCTCTACCACCTCTTTTTGGTAAAATCAAATCCTGTAATTTCCAAGGAAAATTTAGGTATTATCTCTCCTTTGTTTCCAACAGAAGTAAAACTAAATTGTATTTGCTTTATCATTATGTATAGGTCAAGGGAAAGTCAGCTAGACTAGAAAAGAAGCTGTGGCATTGGTTCAACATTGTTCTTTTTTCTTTCCTTGCTGTGGCAACCACGATTTCTGCAGTTAGGTTGATCATTGACAACGTTCAGACCTATAGCTTTTTTGCAGATGCATAATATATGTAATTTCTTACATGTACTACATGTTTAATAAATCAAGAATAAGATAAAATGAAAAAAATTGACTGCAGTGAGGTCCCTCATTTGATGAAAAATTTTGCAATTATAACTTCGTTAATGTGGCAGATAAAGTGAAAATGTTGTGAAAATCTTTGATATAAAAGTTAAAAACTGAAAGGATGATGAGATAATGTTTGCCACTAAAATACAGCACATAAGGCTTCAAAGTTGTTCATTATGGAGATGACTTATCATTAGACAACACCCCCATAATGCTAGAAATATTATAGAACATAGACGACTAGCTTCTAACTATGGGTGTGTCAAAGAATAATCACAAATAGATACATATAAAAAATATCTTACCTATCTTTTATACTACTCATTTATTAATTTTTTCTTTAATAGAATTTTTGATAAACTTGAAAATTAACTCGTAAGAATATCAACTATAAGTAGGTTTTTAAATACTCATTTCTCATTGTTCATTTTATAAGTAATAAAAAAAAATGGTTTGTTGACCTATTGAATTTCAAAATATTTATTAATTTTTAAAAGTTTAAACTCTTAAGAATTTTAAATTTTTAGTTCTTGAGAGTTGGTATTATTATGGTTGAAAACACATCGATGGAAGGAAACAAAACACATCCCAAGAAATCTGCATTTTTTACCTTTTTGTTCAAATTTGATTCCCCCCCCCCCCCCCCTCTCTAATCAATCGAAATTTGTTAAATTTTGAAAGTAAAGTAATACTCCATAAATAGAGAAATCAATAAAAATGGCATCCCATATTTGCTTAAATGAAGGGAATGGAATGGAATGAAAAAAATAATTTTAGAATATTTTTCTCTTCCTTTATTTGGGAGTTTAAGTAGGAGGAAATGGAATGGGTAGTAGGGAACACTCATTCATTTCTATTCCTTTAAAATCTCAAATTTTCATTCCCCCCGAAATTGGGAGGAATGCGAGAGAATAAAATTAAATTTAATGATTTTTTTACTAAAACTCCCAAAATATCCCTATATATTTAACATTTTTATTTTAAAATAAGGGTTTAATAGTAATATTGTCATAAAATGATTTCATTCCATTCTCTCCATGTTGCTCTTAAACAAGATTACTTGCATTTCATTTATTTTCATTCTTTTCCATTCCTTTATTTTAAAACATCCAATCAGGGTTACTTAATTCCATTCCATTTCATTTATTTCCCTTAAATACATTCCATTCATTTCCATTTCCTTATTATCATTCCATTCCATTTCATTCCATTCTCTTATGAACTCCCAAATGAAGCAGGTTTCATTTGGGAGGAGGGAATGAAATGAAATAGAAAGGAATGAAAAGAATCATTTTAGAATATTCTTCTCTTCCCTTGTTTGAGAGTTTTAATGGAGAGAATGGAAAGTTCATTCCCTTATTTGGGAGTTTAAGTGGGAGGAAATAGAATAGACAGGAGGGAATACTTATTCCTCTCTATTCCCTTGAAATCTCAAATTTCCATTCCTCTCGAAACTAGGGGTAATGAGACGGAATGTAATTAGATTTAATGATTTTTTTACTAAAACTCCCAAAATACCCCTGTATATTCAACTCTTTATTTTAAAATAAGAGTCTAATAGTAATATTTTTATAAAATGATTCCATTTCATTCCTTCCATGTTGCCCCCAAAAAAGATTACTTACATTTTATTCATTTTCATTCATTTCCATTCCTTTATTTTAAAACATTGAATCAAGGTTACTTAACTTCATTTCATTCCATTCTTTTCCATTTCTTTCCCTTACTTAAATACATTCTGTTCCATTTCATTTCTTTCCATTTCCTTATGATCATTTCATTCCATTCCCTTCCCTTCCCTTATGAACTCTTAAACGGAGCCTTAATGAATGCTAGTAATTAGGGGTGTGCAAACTCTAATCGAAGCCGACAACACCGACCGGCACCACCATTGGCACTGACCGACGGAGCCGATGCCGACGATCGGAACGCGAACGGAGCTCCGATGCCGGTGCGGTGAGGACATCGGAGACGCAATGCACGCACTGAATAGAGCAGAACCGAGCTGATACAAACAGAGAGAAATATTTTCAGTTCAGATCAGGGGTGGTACGGCGTCGTTTAGGTGTATCTATTTCAAATTTTTTTAGTAAAACATTGTCGTATTGGAAAAAAAAAAATGCACCGTTTTATGTAGGTTTTCAGACACAAACACTTACCTCCCTCACTATAAATTTGTTCTGTTCACATCTGGGACCCTTAACTCTCTCTCTCGCTCTCGCCCCAGTCGCCTCGCCTCTAGCCTCTCGCTTGCGGTCTCGCCGGCCTGAGTCGCACCTCGCAGCAGCAGCAGCAACTCCCCGCGGCAAACCACGATAAGCCATCAGCTCAGCCCCTTTCTTTTGGTTTTAATGGAAATAGAGTGAGAGAGATGTTGACCGTTTGTAGTTGTGCCGTTGTGCGTGTGAGTGTGGTGTGATTGTGATTGTGACTGTGTGAGTTGTTGGAGTTAGGGAAGTGAGTTAGAGACTTAGAGAGTTAGAGTTAGAGATGGAGATTGCAGATTGGAGGAGACAGGTGTGCGTGTGATGTGAATGTGTACCGTTGACTTGACTCAATTTATTTAGTTATTTATGCGTGTGAGTTGTGACTGTGTGACTGTGAGTGTGAGTTCACTGAGTTGTGCCGTGCGTGTGAGCTGTGTGAGTTTATTTATTTATTGAGTTTTTAGTTAGTTATTTATTTATTTAATATAGTTGGCCAACATTTAAGATTGTTAGTTATTTAATATAGTTCAATAGTTCACTGAGTTGTGCCGTGCATGTGACTCAGTATAGTACAATAGTTAATATATTTAGTTAGTTTTTAATTATTTGTTTATTTATTTATTTAGTTTTTAGTTATTTATTTATTTAGTCAGTTGACTCAGTTTAGTTAATTTATTTACTTGGTTTTTAGTTATTTATTTATTTAGTCAGTTGACTTAGTCTACTAAGTACTAAGTAGTAATCACTAACTTTTTTTTTTTTTTTTTTTTTTTTTTCAGCATTTTAATTTTTGAGGGAGACGAGATTGAGAGAGTTCACGCTTTCAATCCTTCACCGAGAGGTAATCACTAAACACTCACTATATTCAACATTATGATTTTAGATTTTTAGTACTTAGTAACAACTACTTTAAGTTTCTATATAATTATATATAAAATTAGCTTTTATTTTATATTTATATTGTATAAATATAAAATAAAAGCTGATTCTCTACTTCTGAATTGTTGTTAATATTAGTGACATGAATTGTTGAGTAATGACTAATGATTAATAATTGCTAGTCTGTTATTATTTGTTGCCTTGTTGTAACTAAATTGATTAGTTATTGCTATTATTGAATCTGATTGTGACATTCATTGATTGAGAGTGAGCTATTTGATACTACATTTGTTGGAAAAATTATAATTTGATATTGTTGTGGGAACTTTGTTTTTTTGTTGTTTGGAAATTTTTTTATTAGATGGATGTCGATGCTCCACTTGGATTTGGTGCACCTGGGGACCCTAACGTACCTCCTCCTAGTCCTGGTAGTGCTAACCCTAACCCACTTGAACCTACAGCACCAATTGGATTTGGTGCATCACTTCCCCCACTATCACCTAAACAAGGTAGTAAGGACTCGTCTATAGTATGACAACACTTCATTAAGTTGGCTGGTTTTGATCCCAAAAATCCTAGATCTCAATGCAAGTATTGTAAAAATCAATATAAATGTCATGATAAGAAAAATGGTACTTCGGGTATGTTGCAACACATGAAGGTGTGTAAGAAGTGGCCTTTTCCCCGTGATGATAAGCAAACAACTTTGTCTTTCCAAGAAAAGAAAGAAAGGGAAAGTGGTTCAAATGTGTTAGTGGTTGCAAATTATAGTGAAGAGAGGATAAGGTTAGCATTGGCAAAGATGATTGTCAGTGATGAATTGCCTTTTAAATTTGTGGAGCATCAAGGTTTTCAAGAATTTATGGAAATAGTTGAGCCTAGGTTTCCTATTCCCCATCGCACTACTATTGCAAGGGCTTGTATGAAGATTTATTCTAGTGAGGTGGATGTTTTGAGAAGGGCTTTTGTTGGGCAATGGGTTTGTGTGACAACGGATACTTGGACATCCATACAAAACTTGAACTATATGGTAGTCATCGCACACTTTATTGATGGGGATTGGACTTACCAAAAGAAAATCTTGAACTTTTGCCCTATAGCTAATCACAAAGGGGACACCATAGGTAGAGCGGTTGAGTCATGTTTGTTGAAGTGGGGTATAGACCGCTTGTTTACAATCACCGCGGACAATGCTAGTTCTAATGAGGTGGCAATTGATTATGTGAAGAAGAAAACAAAAGAAAGAGATAGTAGCATATTGGGTGGTGAGTTCATGCATATGCGTTGTTGTGCGCATATCTTGAATTTAATTGTGCAAAGTGAGTTGAAGTCCATTCATGAATCAATTGCCAAAGTTCGGAATGCGGTGCGGTATGTGAGAGCCTCCCCCGCAAGGTTTGAGAAGTTTCAAGAATGTGTTGAAAATGAGAAAATCAAAGCCAAATGTTTGTTGTCCCTTGATGTGCCAACAAGGTGGAATTCCACTTATCTCATGTTAGATTGTGCTTTGAAATTTGTAAGAGCATTTGATAGGTTGGAAGAGGAGGATGGACATTACAAACTTTATTTTTGTGAAGCGGATGGGAATGAGAAAAAGCCCATTGGTCCTCCAAACTATCTTGATTGGGAAAATGTCAAGACCTTTGTGAAATTTCTAGGCATATTTTATGAGGCGACACTTAGATTTTCTGGGTCATTGTTTGTCACTTCTAATACATACTTCCATGAGCTAATTAGCATTGAAAATCAATTGCAACAGTTGTATAATGTTGATGGGGACCCACTTTTGAAGAGTATGGCGATAGAGATGAAAAAAAAAATATGATAAGTATTGGGGAGGTATGGATAATATCAATTTGATGCTTTTTGTTGTTGTTGTTCTTGACTCAAGGTATAGATTGAAGTATGTAAAGTTTAGGTTTAGGGAGTGGTATGGAAAGGACAAGGGGGATACGATGAGCTCTAAGGTTCGGGATGCATTGAAGAGGTTGTATGTGGAGAGAGTGGGTCAAAATGGAGTTTCGAGTTCTAGTGGTAGTGGTGCTTCATTGTCTAGGGACTCCAGGCCAAGTGTTGGCAATGCTTCATTGTTTGATCGCATTAAAAGTTATAATAATAGGTTTAAGCAACACTTGGCGGATGAGGACAGTGTGGAAAACAAATCTGAGTTGGATAGGTATTTGTTGGAATCTTCTGAGGACCCTGATGTGGAAGATTTTGACATCTTGATGTGGTGGAAAATGAATTCTTCTAGATATTGAGTCCTTTCTCAAATTGCATGTGATGTGTTGGCTATTGCTGTCTCTATAGTTGTATCCAAGTCTGCTTTTAGTACCCGGGGGGGGGGGGGGGCATGTTTTGGATTCATTCCGTAGTTTACTATCTCCTAATACAGTTGAAGCCCTTATTTGTACCAAAAATTGGTTGAAAGATGCAAAGAAAAAAAGACCAATAAAGCTTTGGGAATGCATGGATAATGTGGAGGATATGGATGGTTTTGAGATGGACACTGGTAAATATATGTTCATTTTGTTTGTTGTATATATCAATTGTTTATTTATTTGCTCAATGCTTACGAATCATTTTATTTTGAATGGGATTGTAGAAATTGCATCAGTTTGCCCAATGCCTATGGAGGAGGATCCAAGCACCGTTGTGTTGGATGATGATGAGTGATATGCTACTCTTTGCTTGGAGTTAGTTAGTAGTTAGTATTATGTAAGTATACTTGCTATTCTCATTCGTTTGTGTTAATTATAAATATTCTATTGTTTATAAACGTTTTATTGTTATTAACACGTGTTTATTTTGTTTTGTTTAGTATTTTATAGGAGTTCTAGAATAATGCATAGTGCACAGACTTACTGGACAAAGGACTTACAAGAATTAGCATTCTTTTGCCTATATGCTAATTATATCTGTACATGTTATTGGTAGTGGACTTTTCACTAATGATAGTTATTTAGGTATTCATGGGTGGGATTATTATTGGGGATACAAGCAATTAGCATTCTTTTGCCTAAATGCTAATTTAATTTGTATATCTTCCTTTTGGCATTTGTGGACAATGACAAATGGTTCTGTAATACGTTATTAAGTAGATACATTAACGCTTATTGTTATTGACACTGACACACACAGTGACACTAATGATATTATATGCTACATGATATTATTTTGGGAGTTGAACTCTTATTGAGACAATTTCAAAATATTTTTGCATGGTGAATGAAATGAAAAAATTTGGATCATTATGTGAACATATTTTTTGCACAGGTTTGAAATGAAAAATACAGTTTTGAAATTTTGGATCATTATGTGATCATTATGGATCATTATGTGAAATTTTGCACAAGTTTGAAATTTTGGAT
Source organism: Quercus lobata (assembly GCF_001633185.2). Lineage (NCBI taxonomy): Eukaryota > Viridiplantae > Streptophyta > Magnoliopsida > Fagales > Fagaceae > Quercus > Quercus lobata. Next base: position 6,025,869 of record NC_044913.1, read on the forward strand.
CATTATGAAATGAAAAATACATTATTTGGTACAGATTTCTTGAACAGGTTGATATATTGATATTGGGCTTGAAAGCCCAATTTTTTTATTATTAAAAAAATAGTTTTTTTTTTTAATATTTCAAACCGACCAAACGTACTAAACCGCACCGCAAAAACCGTACCGCTATAGGTTGGAAAACCGACCCTAGGCGGTGTGTATCGGTTCCAATTATGAAAAAACCGGTCTCTATCGGTTCGATAATAAATTTGGAAAAAAACCGTCCTTACCGAACTTGTCACACCCCTACTAGTAATAGAGAAATCCTATGTCTACAACATTTCTACAACATTTTTACAACAAATCCTAAATGGCAAGTTGTTACTGGTTGTTATTGTTGGGGTAAAAAAGTAATCTTAGTGTTAGTTTTAAATTTGAACCAATAACAACTAACTACCCATGATTTGTTGTAAAAATATTGTAAAAATGTTGTAGACGTAGCATCTCTCACTAGTAATAATATATAAAATAGGGAAATCAACCAAAATGGCGTCCCATATTTTCCTAAATGAATTTGAAACGTTACTCCAAAATTGATGCTATGTTCCTGAATCATAGCATAGAAATGCATGTCACTAGCTACGTGCCATGAAGAAGTTGCCCTATAAATAAGACCTCAAAAAGACACAGACCAATATTCTAAAACAATATTTAGTTATCTCCCACCAACATCGATCATGAGTTCTTTCATTAGATTAGCATCATTGCTACTTCTCTTTCTGCCGGTAACTACGTGTAAAGGAGGACTTATTCCATCTAGGGTACATATGAAAATCACCAATGATTTGGAAAATGGTTTGGTGTTGAACCTCCATTGTCAATCCAAGGAAAACGATCTCGGAGTCCATGCACTCTCTAAAGGTGAGGCGTTTCAGTTTGTTTTCCGCCCTAGTTTTGGGGGCCATACACTGTTTTATTGCAGTATGGATTGGCAAGGTGCATCACACTATTTTGAAATTTATAACTACGAAGTAGATGGAAATCGATGCAAACACGATTGCCCATGGAGTGTTAAAGAGGCTGGCCCTTGTCTCTTCAATTTTGAGAGTGGCAAATATGATATCTGTTACCCGTGGAAATAATGCCAAAAAAAAAAAAAAAAAAAAATCACCATCGCCAGTCTAGTTGCTTCTTTTTATTGGATTTTCCTTCTTTAGAATAAAGGGAAATATCCACATTATGTACTCTTTATTCTTGAATTAATATTGTGTTAGAGTTTGTTTCTTATTGAATTAATGTGTTAGAGTTTGCTTCTTGAATTAATGTTATTAATTGCTATCGTTTTTTTTTTTTTTTTTTTTTTTTTTTCTTTTTTTTTGATACAAGATAGAATTCTACTCTAGCCTAATCTAAGTGTATATATGTGTGAAGCTTCCTCATGCAGACTTGAACTCCGACCCTTGCCCCCTACACCCCACAAATACTTATACTTGTGAAGTGACCATCACACTAAAGGTGTGCGGTAGTTTCATTTCTTAATTATATGTAAAAATGAATTAACGACCTTTTATCATAATAGCTAGGGTGTGAAGTGACCATCACACCAAGGGTGTGCGGTAGTTTCATTTCTTAATTATATGTAAAAATGAATTAACGATCTTTTATCATAATAGCTAGGGTGAGAATAAATAAATAAACATTTGGCAACAAAATGAGAAAATGAGAAAGAAAATAATACAGATTCCACCATTCCATACTCCTTTGTTAGACTTAGCACCTAATTGGGTAATGGAATTTAATATTCTTAATTTATTGTTTAAAGGGTGTTTTTAATAGTCTTTAATGAGTTTCCATATAGATTAACTCTCTATTTAATATTCGGAATTTAATATTTTTAATAGATCTTTTCTGCAACTTTCAATGCCAAATGTTGTTTTTATATTGCTTTTATTTAAATAATAATGGTCTTTTCTTGCAATATTTCCAAATATAATTTTTAGCATAATTTCCTAATGAAAAAACTTTCCATCCAAATGAAGGTTAAAATAATCATTATCCAATTGGACTTTACAAAAAAGGAATAACTCTAACAATAATATTTTCCATAGTAAAAGTTAAATTGTTGTTAAAAATAGTTTTTACCATTGAAAAGTATATTTTCAAACTAAGATCTAGTGCTAATTATGTGGAAGCATATCCCTGGAATATATGTATCCTGCAATAAGCCAAAAGTCACATGTCGTATTGGTAAATTATGATGACAAGATTGGGCAACGCAGTCACAGCCATCACCAATTTGCTGCATTAATTCTCGACAAGGCTTCTAGTTGTCAAGGATATGATGCATATATGCATGACAAGATTTAGGGGTGTTCGTGTTTGGTGTGGTGCGGTTTTGGGTCATTTTTAGTACCACACTTTGCGGTGCGGTTTAGCTAAAACCATAACTGCACCGCACTTTATTTTTACAGTCACATGTGTGGTGCGGTGTGGTTTAAGTTTAGCCAAAACCATAACCGCATCGCAGCTCAATTTTACGGTCACATATGCGATGCAGTGTATAAGATGCGGTTTGAATGATTTGGAATTGGTATATATTTCAAATTTTGGGTTTTTTCTACCCAGCCCAAAACTAATTTTTCCCTTTATTTTGGTCCAAGTTTTAAATTATTGAGTTAGTTTTTCTTTATTTTGAGCTGGCTTTCTTAATCAACACTTGCTAGGGTTATCAAAATTTTTTTTTTTTTTTTTGAAAACTAGGGTTATTAAACTATTAATAATATATTTAATATTAAAAATAATTAAATATATTAATATATAGAGAGGGTGCGGTGCGGTGCGGTTTTCTTATTATAAAACCGCACTGCACCATGTGGTGTGGTGCGGTGTATGGTGCGATGCGGTTATGCTATTTTGCAGGCGATTTTGGTGCGGTTGGTGAACAACCCTAACAAGATTGATCTCATTAACGTTGTTGGACTTAATACGACAAGAGAATATATTCCATGAAACAGTTTTATGAGACCTCTTACTCACAACGTGTGAAACTTAAAAGTATAAGATCCACACGTGCTTTGAGAAAAATGTCTCATAATTTTCACATGTTACAATAGGGAGGTTTCTTATGACAATCTCAATTCTCATGAAATAATCTCTCATTGTTAGTTTGCTGAAGCCCCCCAAAAAAATTGTTTCAATAATCGTTATATCACAAAATCATGGATTTTGAATTTTAAAATAAATGTCAAATGTGCTGCATCCCGAGATATTCATGTCTCTCTCTCTCTTTCTTTTGTAGTTTTGCCAACCGTTGTAGAACTACATTGTAGTTTTGATGGCCAAACACTAAGATGACGTTTGGTTCACGTAATGTTAGATTGCATTGTAATGTTACATACTTGGTTCATGTGATCACATTAATTACACCAATGTAACATTAACATGTTTAGTTCATTAGTTACATTCCAAGATATCCCTTATTTATAAAACCTTGGTAAACCCTAGAGAGCAAATGGACGAGGGATCCTTAGGAATATTAATCTTTAGCCGTAGGATCATTTAATACCTTTTGAAGGCTATTGACTTGACTTGAAACTTTTTCACATATTATTCCTTAATTTTCTCAATCATATCAAGAAAATATTTTAGATTCTGCAAATTACAATAATTTCCATCAACACATTGAAATTAACTCTTGGAGATTAGAGAATTACATACGGGGTCCTTTTACTTACAATTTTATATATTGTCCTACAGCCACATAGTATTCCCCATAAATCATTATAATTGGATTAATATCATTGTCAAATCCCTAGCTTATGTAATGCTTAATTTATTGATTTTATAATTTTGCTGGACTACAAATATATATATATATATATATATAGAGAGAGAGAGAGAGAGAGAGAGAGAGAGAGAGAGAGAGAGAGAGAGAGAGAGAGAGAGAGGTGTGAAAACAACTTTGATATTGTCAAAGTTAATTGCATAATAAATAAATAACCCACAAAAAAAATAGCATATTCATTATTATTATTTATTTACTAGGAATGTTTTTCACATATATAATCCATTTTTTTCAAAGTCTTAATTCTACTTACAAATGGAAATATTTTAAGTTGTTAGATAAATATAAAGTACAACAATGCAATTTTATGTTATGTAATTAAGGGGGAAAAGGTACGAATCTTGTAAAATTCTATTAGTTAGATAGGCATCAAATATAACTTTAAAATTATATATTATTTTGGTAAAGGTATACTATAGTTCTATTTATTTTAACTTAATATTCTAGTTTATTTTAATTTCTAATTAGTGTAGAGTGTTTTAAAGCCTTAATTTCAACATATAAAGAGGTTTATTAGTTACATAAAAAGGAAATGTTTAAGTAAATAATGTTTGCATTGGATGGCAAAATATAGAAGTTTGCATGTAAAGCTACAGCTTTTATAAGCCAAGTGTGATGCATGTAGTCCATGATGTACGGGATGATGACACTTACGCCTCCATTTTATTGAGGTTTTTTTTTTTTTTTTTTTTTTTTTTTTTTTTTTTTTTTTTGAGAAAGATTATTGAAATGTTTAAGTAAATAACTGTGTCAAGGTTTGTTTCTTGAATTAATGTTAAATGTAGGTTTGGATTTGATGTCCATAGTTTCATTGTGTTGAAGTATGGATGACACACTAGCATGCAAGACTCATGCATGGACATGTAAGCAAACATGTAAAGATGCATATAAAGCAAACAGGTGGCACAAACAAGCATGGTAAGCATATCATCGCACGAAGCAGAAAAGGGGAAGGGTGTGCACGAAGCAACCGGCATCATGGCGATGCATCCCGAATGGTTACATCCAAACAAGGCCTCATAGACGTCGAATGTAACCGCACAACCACAAATTCTCTAAGGGTGTCAAATGTGGCAAAGCCTAGAACAAGAGAGGCTAACACAAGCATAAAGCACAGAAACAAGCAAGCATAGATATGCAAATAAGGCGATCCAAACCTTTTGATATGGGTCAAGGTGTATGGACAATGACAAAGACCATAGGATCTAGATTGGGTCTGAACCAATAGGCCAAAACACATGAAAGAAAGATAAAGCAACAAAAGGGCTACCATAGCACATGGCAAGACAAACATAGTCTAGGTCTAGGCACACAAACATGGCATGGAACACACAAGCACATGGGGGATAGCACAAAGCATGTAAAGAATATAAATCCAAGCACCCAAGCATGTGAAAAGCTAGATCTAAACACACAAATATGTGAAAACATAGATCTAAGAACACAAACATAGATCTAGGCATAGGCATGGCAACACATGTGTGAACACGTGAAAGCCTAGCACGTAGGTATGGACGAAAATGAATCCAAGCATACAAGCATGTATGGATGTGGATCTAAGCATAAAACATGGTGAAAAGCACACAACACATAGATCCGAGCAAAGCATAATCATAGACATGATATCAAGCATGTGAGCATGTAAACCTAACATCAACGCAAAGCAAATAAAGGAACAAAACAAGGAAACATGGCATAAAAACCCTAAGCATGTAGATCTAAACATATAAGCATGTAGAAACGTAGACATAAGCACAAAACATGGCATAAAACATAACAACCAAGAAATCTAAACTAGAAACACAAATAAAGCAAGAAACATGCTAAAGAAAGTAATAAATCATGCTATTCAAGCAAAAATAGCAAGTTAAATGCTAGAAAAAGATTTAGAAGGTTAGAGGTGAGGATGATAGCTAAAAAGCTACATCCACACCCTTAAACCCCAAATCCAAAGTGTAGAATCAAGGAAAGGAAGATTGGGTACAAAAGCAATACCTTGTGTTCTTGGTGAAGAGAAAAAAATCAAAAGACTTTGATGTGTTTTTGGGTATTTTTTGGTGTTTGGAAGAGAGAAAAAATGTAGAGAGAAGCTGGGCAGAAGGGCCAATTTCAGAAAAATGTATCTCCTGCTAGTTTGATGGGTGCTTGGGGCTATTTATAGCACCGGGCGCGAATTACGAGGTAGTGGCCCTTCAAGGGCCGCCATCCTCCATTTCCTTTGATTAGGTTGAACTTGAAATTTTTAGAAAGGTCTTGACTTCCTGATTCTGAAAAGGTGTGGAACTTGAAAATCCAACGGTTGGATCAAAAGTTATGGCTCTTGGAAGTTTGTGGTGCATCGATCAATGCGCGATCCCAGTTTTCGTGATATCTTGGCCGTTCTAACTCCGATTTTGACCCATGAACAGTCGTTGGAACGAGAATTTAATAATATTTGCAATGGTGTTGGTTTCAACTTGTTTTGGCAGCCAGATAAAAATTAGGATTTTTGGGCTCACCCGGGATCGACTTAAAGTCAAACTAGTTAAAAATCTTCAAGAAGCTCGGGTTTGATGTAAAACTATGAAAAAAGTTGTTTTGTGAGAGTTCGGACCACGTTTGACCTTTGGTCAAACCTAGGGCTAACCAAGGGCATTTTGGTCATTTTAGCGAAAAAAGGCACTTCAGGTGCTTCGATGCCTGAACGGGTTGCGCCACGTCGTTCTAGATGTTCTCATGGCCCCGTAGAGAGAAGATGATATTTTTGGATTTCCAGGGGTTTGAGACGCAAATCGAGGGTGGACAAAATACGGTATCAACACCTTTTATACTTCGTAGTGTTGGACACAAACCCTAATCATTTTTGCGGGCTTTAGGCCTGATTTACATTTTGCAGAGTACGACTTTCAATCAGTCATGCTTGGCAGATTCTGAACTCTTCTTTTTGCAACTTGACTATTCTTGAATCTTGACTTGAACCATCATAAGCAATGTCTAACACTTATACTTCACATGTTTTTGTTACCTAAACACTTATTCCTAAATATTTAGAACCTAACAATATGTTTGTTTTTCTTTGCTACAAGGAGGGAACCTACAACAAATTACAATTTTCTTTTATTTTTATGAGTTTCCCTTCGGTATTTGCTTTCCTATATCATGTATTTGGTTTCCTTAGTTTGTTATCATTGTCCTTTCCATATTATTATTTTTTCTTTTTTCTTTTTATTTTTATTTGGTCCGTCTGATTGATTCCATTATTTTCCCTATCACTCACATGTGGTTTGAACCGATGGAGGTATGTGCCACCCACATTCTCTCTCCAATTGTTTCATATGGTTTGTACCGATGGAGGTATGTTTTTGTCCCTTTTTTGTGGTTATCAAGTTCGAAATTTTTTACTAATAAATTTCAACAAACTTTAAATTATGTGTCACTAGCCTTCTATTTTTTTCTAGCCTCTAAATTGTGTGGTTATTTAATGTTTGTGATTAGAATTGTGTTTATGGATTTTACAGTCTTTGAATGTGTTCTAAGTGGTGCTCTCTCTTCCTCCTATTCCTTTTCTTCTTGATTTTTTTTTTCCTTATATTTAAGCCTTACTCTTTATTTTTTTGTCTTTTTTTTAGGATGACATATCAACAATTTTGTTAGATTGCATAGTAGAAACATTGGATGAATTCCGTGAGAGACTTTACATTAATTATTGTATGATTCAAGGCTCACATAAAGTGGTAGTCAATCTATCAAGTGGTTGTTAAAGACAATTTTTTTGTAAATATCCTACCTTTGCCTATATTTATCAATTTGTGTAACACTAAGTTTTCAATTAATTCCTCTCTAAAAAAAAAGTTTTCAATTAATTGAAACTGTTAAACTTTAACTTCATTTTTCTCAATCTCATCTCTTTCATATGAAATTTAATATTGTCATTTGTTCCAACTTTCAGGCTTTCACTACAATTTTTTTTTTAAATAAAGAAAATACATTTTTTTTTTAAATTAAAGGATTTATTGGTGATTTAATAGTAGATTCTAACATTGAGAAACTTTCTTAGTTTTTTTTTTTTTTTTTTTTTTTTTTTTTTGGTGTGCCTTTTTAAGCATCCTAAACTTTAATTATGGATGTGTACTAATTAAGTGCCTATCTTTTAGGATACATTATAACTACATATCTACCATTAAAAAAAAAAAAATTACCACTGCGCACCCTTGGTGCGGTGGTCACTCCACAAGTATAAATACTTTTGGGGGTGTGGGGGGCAAGGGTCGGGGTTCAAGTCTTCAGGAGGAAGCTTTACACACATATACACTTAGATTAGGTTAGAGTCGAAATTCTATCTTGTATAAAAAAATTAAAAATTAAAATATTTTTAACAACGTGAGTTTTTAGCATTTTAAACTTTAATTTTGGTTGTGTAGTAAGTGGCTACCATTAAATATAACTTCATAGGAATCATAAGTACCATTTAAAAAAAAAAAATTAAAAACAATTGACAATGAGAGAGCATTTTTAGTATTTGAAATTTTTTTATGGATGTGTAGTAACTGACCACCTTTTAGGACGAGATGGCTACCTTTTAGGATTTAAGAAAAAACTTGATAACTCATAACTCTCATTCAAAAAAAAAAATTGATAACTGTGAGACTCTTTCCAACAATAATGGTTAGTTTCCTACAGTTTCTTTTGAGTGAATCCCACAAGATGTTGTATGAGCAGTATATCGTTTCTGTCATTAGAACGTTCACATTCTAAAAGGAATAATTTCCATTCAATAAACTTTTGGGCTTGGGTTCAAAAAAATAATATGTGCACCAAATAAAATTACGTTGCTTGATATTAAATTTAGAGAATAGGTGGACTTTTCAAACAATATTCTTGTTGTTTTAATAAACTAATACTATTTTTATTTATTTATTTATTTATTTATTTACTTCAACTAAGCGTTAATCCTATTTCCAGTATGATTTTATAGATGTCTAGGTTACAAAAGAAATCTACAACTTTGTGAAAATTAATTTTGATGATCAACAATGAAAAACCACTACAAAAATAATCTAATTTTCAAGTAGTGAAGAAGAACACAACCATGCAACTATAAAAATCCACGCGTCCAAACTCATGACAGATACATGCCACTAATGCGTGGAACCCCAGAACTCTAAAAATCTTCTTAGTACCCAAGACTATAAAATTGTGGTAATATCCAAGTACTCAACCTGATAATAAGAAACAACTATCAAAACCCATTCAATTAAATTCTAAAAGATAAGTAACATAAACTAGTCTCTGAGCACACGCTCACGCACGTGCTCAGAGACTCTTCTATTTTTGGGTAAATTTAATAATTTGCATCCATTATAATTTTGGATTACTACATTTTTCAATCACAAAAAAAACTTAGAGGGAGTGATGATCATTATGCATTTGTGGGTGAAATAATTTTTTCATTACACCCCTAGGTATTTTGTGATTGGAAAATGTAATAATCCTAAACTATAGTGAATGCAAATTATTAACCTTTACCCAAAAAATAGAAGAGCCTCAGAGGCTAGTATAGTATTTATTGATTTATAGATTAACAATTGTCATAAGAGCATCTGTTAATATGTCCATTTGAATAATTGTAGCAAAACACAACCCAAAATCAAGTTTTTTAATTGTTTTTATAAAATTTTTGTTGAATTATTTTGAAAGTTGAAACACAAATATTACACTATATATATATTGAGATAGTTACAAGCACTTTGTGTATGGAAATGTGCCAATTAAGTTACAAAACGCTTAACATTAAACAATATTCTAAGAGTACAATAATGGTAGAATAATGCTAGAGATACAAACTTTTTTATAAAAAGTTTTACAAACTACTAATGTGGTGAGTGGTTATTGGAAAATGAAAATGTGATGTTAATAGTGGGTCTAGATGAAATTCAATAAGAAGTTATCCACATCAATAGTTTGTAAAAATGTTATAAATAGTTTGTGACCATAACATTACTCATAATGATATACATCTCTATTTCAAATGAATAGTGGATACTATCATGAATTTAATTTAGCAGACATCTGCTATAATAAATGAGTTTTTTAATTATTCATTATTTACTTAGAAATATATTAATGTTAGAAATTATTACATCTACTAAGGATTAACTATTAAAACCCTTTTAGAGATGAAAAGTTAGGCTTCATTTTATAGAATAACTATTAATAAGGAATGATTATTCCCTATAATAAAAACATAACCAAACTACTGAATAGTTAAACTATATATATATATATATATATTTAGAAACTATATACTCTAGTCTAATCTAAGTGTATATGTGTGTGAAATTACTTCCTAGAGACTTGAATCCTGGCCCTTACCCTCTACACCCTACAAGCATTTATATTTGTGGAGTGACCATCGCACCAAGGATGTACGGTGGTAAACTACTACATTACAATGCTTATTACAGTCTACCAAATATGCCCTCAATGATGAAAGTAAAGTAATACTTCATAATAGAGAAATCAATAAAAATGGCATCCCATATTTTCCTAAATGAATTCGAAACGTTACTCCTATATTAATGCTATGTTCCTAAATCATAGCATAGAAATGTCACTAGCTAGCTAAAATGAAGAAGTTGCCCTATAAATAAGACCTCAAAAAGACAAAGACCAATATTCTAAAACAAATCTCATTAATCAGCAAAACATCATGAGTTGTTTCATTAGATTAGCAACAGCATCATTGCTACTTCTCTTGGTGGAAACTACGTGTGAAGGAGGATTTCTTCCAGGTAAGGTACATCTGAAAATCACTAATGATTTGGAAAATGGTTTGGTGTTGAACCTCCATTGTCAATCCAATAAGGACGACGATCCTGGAGTCCATGCACTCTCTGAAGGTGACGCGTTTGAAATTAATTTCCGCCCTAATTATTGGGGCAATACACTATTTTATTGCAGTATGGACTGGCAAGGCGCATTCCACTATTTTGACATTTATAACTTTCTCGTAGATGAAAAACGATGCGATCCAGATTGCTTATGGAGTGTAAAAGAGGCTGGCCCTTGTCTCTTCAATCATGATCTGGATGGCAATTATGAGATTTGTTACGCATGGAAATCGGTAGTCTAGTTGCTTCTTTTTGGATTTTCCTTCTCCTTTAGAATAAAGGGAAATTCCAAATTATGCAGTACTCTTTATTCTTGAATTAATATTGTGTCGAGGTTTGTTACTTGAATTAATGTGTTAAGAGTTTGTTTCCTGAATTAGTGTTATTGCTGCTATCGTTTTTCATTTCTTATATGCAAAAATGATTTAACAACCTTTTATCATAATAGTTAGGGTGAGATTCTCTCCTCTAGGTGGGAGTTTTTCTTCTCACATTAGTTGAGCCTTTCCTTACTCCGCTGCTTGTACCACGAGAGGGAGGTAGTTTTTTTCTTATCTCTGTTTGGAGCGTACAAGTAGCTACAGACTTTCAAAAAAAATTATATTATTGTTTTGAGCACTCACCATCTACTACTTTTTACTCTGCAAAAAAATATTTTATTTTTTACTCTATTTTCTAGGAAAAGAAAGTGATATAGCGAGCTTATATCTTACGAGTAGTGTAAACTTGCAAAGATAATTAGCAAGGTGGTTAGGCTGTTGTATCCTAGGAATAACGTGCAGATATTATTTGTCCAACTACATTGGATAAACCGTAGACAACACGATTTGTCTCAAGATAGTGACTTGGTACATTCCTCATCTTTGCCACCTCTTTTTGTAATATCATTTTGTGTAAATTCCAAAGAAAAGTCAAGTAATATCTCTCTTTTTGAACTATGTTGTCACGAATAACTTTATTTCTTCGCTAGCCTCATCACGTGTGCTTTGCGTGTGTGGTAAGTTTTTTTTTTTTTTAGTGAAATAATGTTTAAAAGTGAGATAAAGATATTATCCTAATTTTTAGGATTTTTTTCTCTATGTGAGAGTTGATAAAATTATGAAGGCCTAAAGTTTAGAAACCTCTTTAGAAATAAAATTATCTAACTAAAAGATATGGGTATTGTAGAGAGTTTAAGAATTTGTATGAGAATATTTTAGTACGTAAAATATTGAAAACAAAACAAAGAATCTTCTTATTAATGATACTAGATTCATCACATGCACTTTGCGTGTTCGGGTGTGCCACATGGCTCTTTTTTATTTTAGGTTTAATGAAATAATGTTTAAAAGTGAGATAAAGATAGTTTCCTTATTTTTAGGGTTTTGATAAAAGTTTAAAAGCTTAAAACTTAGGAACTTTTTAAAAATAGTAAATTACTCTTTTAATCAGATTGTGTTTTTAAATTTAAAATTATTGAATTAAAAGATAGGAGTATTTTAGAGAGTTTAAGAATTTGTGTGAGGGTATTTAAGTATACAAAATGTTAAAAACTAAACAGAAAATCTTGTTATTAATAGTACTAACCTTATCACATGCGCTTTGTGTGTGCGATGAAGCTTTTTTTTGTTGGTTTAGTGTCATAATTTTCTTTTCTTCTTCTTCTTCTTCTTCTTTTTTAAGACATTGATTAGTAGAAGAGTGTCCTATTTTGTAGGTATTTTATTTTTAAGTGGAGTTGAAGATATATTTTTACTGGGTTGTTTTTAAGTTTTTTCCCTATTAAAACATAAGGTTTAAGAGTATTTTTAAACCATATAAAAGTCCAGTCCAAAGAGAAGAATCTCTCTCTCTCTCTCTCTCTCTCTCTCTCTCTCTCTCTCTCTCTCTCTCTCTCTCTCTCTCTCTCTCTCTCTCTCTCTCTTTCTTTCTTAAGGGTACATATATTTGGGTGAACATGAACATTAAAACAAAAGAACTATGTGTTGTAGTTTTTATTTTTTAGGGTGATTGGGACTGTGAGGGCTTTAGGTGATGGGAGCAGAGGCTTTGGATGATGCAGTGGCTTAGAGTGGTTCAGTAAGAAAATCCCATCCCCATTTCTCCCACATGTAGAGGCAAAATTTTTCCCTAAATCCTCGTCCCATTCCCTTTTTTAGGTAGGAAAAACCCACATGAGACACCTAAGTCGAGCAATATAAATTGGGGTGAAATTTCCTTCATATCCATAACCATTAATATATATTTGGTGATCTATGGTACCAAATCAAATTTGATGAGATATTGTATCTTTCAAGAAATTTGACAAGCACAAGCTGTGTGATGGAGTATGTAAGGACCGAGTTTAGATTCCAAGCCCAAAAAAAGAATAGGCTCAAGCCCAAAAGGTCCAAAACAATGAATTTATAGAGAGTGGATTGGAAAACTGGGCTAGAATGAGTTGGATGGCTAACAAAGTGGATTCAAATGACATTAATAGAAAGGTAGATGGATTTCAACTAAAGAAAGTCATCCTCGGACAGGTCCGAGGAGATCAGTTCTTGTATATTTATCTTAGGTATGATTACACGACCATTTCCTGACTGTTACAGTGTTTTTCTTTAGATTTCTCTCTCTAATTTTCGATCCCCCCCTTTTTGTCAGGGGTCCCTTGCATTATATATCTCTCTTCTAATGATCTTGGCCGTCCATTTGTTGATTATCCAGGCCACTATTTGAGTGTTTGTCGCATTGGATACCCTTTTTGGCCCTCTGTGAGTTGGGATAGCCAATGCAGCACTATTCAAGGGTCTTCTCCACATAAATGCGGCCAGAAAGTTAGCTACATATTATTTAATGTGGTGGCAGCAGCTTTTCCTTAGATATTTCTTGGCTTCCACTCTTCTAGTGCATTTGTAATGGACGCCCCTAGCAGTGGAGTTTCCTAGAAGGTCAATTTGAGTGATAGGATATGTATTCGATCTGTGCTTGGCTTGTCCGAGGAAATATTCCCCCTCGGACCACCTTTCCTAGCCTTTCTACTTGCATGTTACTTATGGGACTTTGAACTTAATACTCTCACTATTGTTTATCCGTCCTTGGACCAATCAACGTCCTTGGCCAAAACCCAAGGCCCAGTATACAAATTTGGGCCCTTATCCTTACAGAGTACATTTTGGACAGAGCTAACTAGATTTTAGCTAAAAAATTCAATTAGATTTTGGACTGAGCTAACTAGATTTTAGCTAAAAAATTCAGTTATTCATGTTGAGAGGAATGCTCTATATAAGTGCTCTAAAAAAAAATCAATTTTAGCTAATCAAGTAATTAATAAATATGCTAGCTGGTGTAATGGAGTACATTTTGGACTGAGCTAACTAGATTTTAACTAAAAAATTCAATTACCTACGTTGATGGGAATGGTCTAAGGGCATGTTTGGTAGACTGTAATAGGCGCTGTAATGTAATAGTTATTCTTGTAGTTTAGTTATTCTATAGTTTGGTTATATTTTTATTACAAAAAATAATCATTCCTTATGAATAGCTATTTTTCAAAATGAGGAATAATTATTTCTCTTTAAAAGGTTGTATTAGTTTTTCCTTAGTAAGTACAATAATTTCAAAACTTAATATATTTCCAAGTAAACAAACTTTCCATATACATCTAACAATTTTAAAAATAAAAAATCATAAAAAAATAACACATATCTCTCTTAAATTTAAAAATAAAATTTTTTAAGGAATTATAATTATATGAGTAAGAAATTTCCAAAAATAAATGTTAAGTTTCATTCTAATGTTATAACTCATAACCAAACTAATGAATAAGTTTAGTTATTACATTACAACACATTTTATTCATAGTAATAAAAATTACAATTCCTGTCGTAATTCATATTCAGTGTACCAAATGTACCCTAAGTGCTCTAAAAAATTGAAAAAATATTCAATTTTAGCTAAACTAGTAATTACAGTAATAAATATGCTAGCTGGTGAATGGGGTACATTTTGGACTGAGCCAACTAGGTTTTAGCTAAAAAATTCAATTACCTATGTTTATGGAAATGGTCTAAGTGTTCTAATTTTTTTTTTTTTTTTTTTTAGAATACTAAATATTTTTAACACACATGGGGAGAGGGGAGAAGGTCGTCTAACTCTTGAATATACAGTATCGGCTTTAAATCTCTTTAACTCATACTCATTTTCCAATGTGGGAATATACAGTATCGGCTTTAAATCTCTTTAACTCATACTCATTTTCCAATGTGGGATTAACCTACTGTTTTTTCTTTCGAAAATACTAAATATTTTTAACACACACACAGGGAGAGGGGAGAATGTCTTAAAAAAACTTATAGTGGTGTATATCTAAAAGGACTTAACTCTTGAATATACAACACCGGCTTTAAACCTCTTTATCCTCACACTCATTTTCTAGTGCACATAACTTTATTTATTTATTTTCCTTTTTGAGAAGGATATGCTCTAAAAAGTTGAATGCTCTGAAAAAATCAATATTAGCTAAACTAGTATTAATTAATAAATATGCTATAGTATACTATGTGCTCATTTACCATATTCCCTACCAATCCCACCTCTGTTTATTCAGCTATTTGGCCTATGAACAATTCTTCAAAACTTCACCTTAAAAAAAAAAAAAAGTTTTACAAAAAAAAGTTTTACTTGCATTTGTTGCCCATCTTATTTTTTAAGGACAATAAACCAATAAAAATAAACCTAAGAATTAAAGAAGAATGCCATTCTACCTTTAAAACTTATGTCTTATGAACATACATAAACCTAAATAAGGATTGGGAGAGAGTCTGAGAAAAAACGAGAAATTTGAGTTTGGAATCCCATTTATTATTATTATTATTTTTTACAAGAAGCTGAAACATTTATTCATTAGAAAAGGCAAAAGTTACACAATGGCGGCTCCAAGAATTTTGTTTAGGGGGGTCATTAAAAAATTTTAATAAAAAAGAACTTAAATATATCGAATTATCAACAAAATAAAATTAATATATGAAGTTTTACAATTTTCTTCTACAAGTTTTCAAATTTTAAATTGTTATATGATAGTTCATTATGAGTAGTTATGCCCAATATGGGTAGCTATGACTATGAGGCTATGACTTTTTATTTTTATGCAATTGTTATTATCTATTTGTTATTGTTTTTATAAAATATTTTAAATTAAATGACTAAACTAAACTCATTAGCTTCGTATTAATTATTGAGACACACAACCACACTCATTCATATATAAACTTATACACTTTGTGTCTACTTAACTAGTCAAATGCTTGGACAATTACTAACTTTACAATTTTTTTTCTTAAATTTTACTAACTTTATAAAAAAAAAATTTATTATAACATGATAACAATACACACACATGTAACAAACCATCTCTATTTCCTAATTATTAAATTATATAAATTTATATTATATTTATATTGTACATACAAATGTCCACACACATCATAATTCACACAAATAGCATTATAACAAAAAGTAATACACACTATTAATATTAGACATGCTCATACACATGATATAAATTTATAAAAAAAAGTGATACTTACAATTCACAAACACTGACTCTTTACCCTTAGAGTTAGAATACTTGTAATAAGGGTGTGCAAAATTTAAGTCAGGATGTGCAAAAATATTTTTAAAAACAAATTAAAGTATTAAACTAACAAAAAATGAATAAATATTTTATATATATAATTTTTTTTTCTGAAAGTCAGGGGTTCATTTGAACCCCCGAATATAGAATAGCGCCGCCCCTGAAGTTACATCATGGCAAAGAGCTCATTCAATAAAACATAGACTCTTCTCAATCCAGGTAACAAAATCATTTATAATTCGTGCATTTTTGACTCACAAATGTGCCACGTTTTTTCAATTCTTTTTTAAGTGGTAATGTTTTTTTTTTTTTTTTTTCATACCACTGAAGGGAGAAAACAAAAGGAACAGTAGCATTACAAGATACCAACTGGAAACTGATAGCAATGGTGAATTGGCAAACGTGTTGCCACTTTAGCTACAGACCAAATATCCTTCACAACAACATGAGGAACCCAAAAAAGATCACAAAACAAGCCATTATGATTCAAGAAGCAGTAGTCTGCGAGCCTAATGCTGTCCATCCAATCCGTGGCACATTTCTTCTTAACTATCTGCAAAAGCTTTTTGCTATCACTGAGGAACAAAACATTTGGAAAACCTTGAGCTTTGGCTACCAAACCAGCTTCAATAACAGCCTCCAAAAGAGCTCCAGTAGAAGTTGTAGCAGAGGTACTTGCTACTCCAAAAAACACCTTATCTCCCTGCAAAGTTAGAGCTTCATATACAATACCATATCTACATTGCCTCCTCTTTCTAGCTGCTGCAATTTTGATGATTAGATTCCAGTTCCTGGCTGCAGGTTGCTGCCAAGTGTTGGAACAGCTGCTATCTCTTCTTCTCGGGATCTGACAGCTTGAGAGAGAGGCCTTATACCTGCAAGAAAAATTTTGAGCAATTAGAATAACTTCCATTGGATTAGGGATGATTCCTTGATGCACTACTTTGTTCCGATGGTTCCAAATAGCCCAAAGGGTAATGAAAACATCCTGTAAATAAGACATAGAGTCCAAATTTCCCAATTCATGTCTTGAAATGATTTGTTGCAGCCAATGTTGAACAGACAGGTCAGAGAAGTTTGAAGAATGGATAGCTAGAGTGGTTCCGTGCCAACACGCCCTAGTGAATGGGCAAAGAAGAAAGATATGGCTTAAACTCTCCTCTTCCTCATTACACATTGGGCAAAGATTTCCCTTGGATATACCTCTAATATGAAGATTATGAAATGTTGGCAGACAATTGTTCAACAACTTCCAAACAAAGTTACTGACTTTCAAAGGAACCTTAATTTTCCAAAACAATCTCCACCAACCTGAATGAGCTTGAAAAGAACCAGATTGGCTAGCATAATTCCTACTTAACAAGTCATAGGCTTTGTACACTTGATACTCCCCATTATTGGAGAATTTCCAACAGAGTGTGTCTTGTACAGAATCTGTCTTAGAAATAGGAATTTGAAGAATTGAGGAAGCCTGATGAAAAGGGTATAAACTCCTAACCAAATCAGCCTTCCAAGTCCTAGTATCATGATCAATCAAATCTCCCACAGAGCCAGTAGGGAGGTGATGCTGGTAAGCACTAAAGTTTGAATGGGGAAACCAATCCTTATGGTTTAGGGGAATATTAAACCCATTCCCAACCCTCCATATCCCTTCTCTCAAAAAAGGATGATCTACTTTGATGATGTTTCTCCAAACCCATGAATGATGCGGTTTAGCTCTATAATTCTGAATTGAACTATTAGGAAAATATCTAGCCTTGACAGTTTTAGCAAGGAGAGAGTTAGGATTCTGACATAACCTCCAATATTGCTTGCTAAGCATAGCCTGGTTCAAGGTTTTGAATTTCTTAAGCCCCAAACCACCCATTCTCCTAGGTTGACAAATCCTATCCCAATTAATGAGATACAATTTCCTTTCTCCATAATCATGACCCCACCAAAAAGCACGAATAATAGAGTCCATTTTACCACACACAGCATCAGGAACTTTAAAATTAAGTTTAAAAATATGATATAGAACACATCACAATAGATGCAAGCATGACAAAATTAAGTTTATAAAAATATGATATAGAACACATCACAATAGATGCAATCATTACAAAATAAATCATAGAATAATTCAATAATTTAAGGATATAACTGGTTAGTGATATTTATACACTGCCAAACCCCATGACATGATAGGCCTAAGCTTTTACTCAAATTCTTCCTAGATTTTTTTCATTGCCAGCTTGTTCATTGTTTTGGATTTTTTTTTTTACCAAATCAAAATTAGCGGCAACTAGAATCTAGATCTTGAAATTGGAGTCCAATCAATTGAATGGCCGACTCGTTCTGTCATTACCGATATATATCGACCTCCCACAAAATGGTGTCGTTCACTCTCATGAGTTTACGTGCATGTCCTTCTCAAAAAAGAAAATAAATAAATAAATAAAGTTACGTGCATATCCCAGTTAACATTCAAAACGGTAAGACTTTACTATGGTGGGCGCGCGCGTGCACACACACACATATATATATATATATATTCAAATTTTAATACATCTAGTTTATCAAAAAAAAAATTTTAATACATCTATTATTGAATCATATTATTTTTCTATATTCTCCACACTTGTAAAATTTCAATATGATCAAAAATTAATAACTATGTTATCAATTAATTATTTAAAATCAAGTTTTTGTAGTTTAAAATAATGTATAAAATATGAGTTTATGGATCGAATAGTAAATAACATATAATTGATATGAAAAATTAGTATACATGTTAAGAACATATAGAACATATAATCCAATGATAAAATTTTTAAAATATAATTGTGTAACATTATTTAGAGTTACAACATTTGTAACTTAAGCTGAATCCATATAATATATGCATGTTAAAGATATTAAAGATATTAATGTTCCATCAATTATATTATACTAGTTCAGATTTATTATATTTAATCCTATTTTTTTAAAATGTAATATCTTTTTTTTAATATAAGATAGAATTTCTACTTTAGTATAATCTAAGTATATATATGTGTGAAACTCCATCTTGGAGACTTGAACTCTAACTCTTGCCCCCCACATCTCACAAGTATTTATATTTATGGAGTGACCATCGCACCATGGTATGCAATGGTTAAAATGTAATATCTTACAATGGTGGGGCATGATATTCAAGATTTTTTTTTTAAAAGAAATTATTCAGGATATTAATGTAATACATTTCTATCCGTGTTGATTTAAAATAAGGTATAAATGCAAAGAGGTCTCTTGTGATATGGGTCATTCTCAAACACACAGTTTTTGTGCTACAAAATTGACTTATTAAATCCTTCTAGTATGTAAAATAACACAGTTGATCACTCAATAAAAAGTTTTCAATTTCAGTAAAATAAACGGATTTCAAACAGACCTTTGTGAGCACAATAATTGATTATCGTCTAATACATGTATCCACGTGGTCAATTGTATTATTTTAGGCAAAACTTAGATACAATTTTTTAAATGCAATAACTTAGGTTACCTAATTAAATTCAACATCATAGTTGTAAAATAAAAAAATAAAAAAATGCTATTCCTTTCAATGATAATTAAATTGAATCATATGGCTCATTAGTCAATAGACTCAATACAATCACATTATTTAATTTAATTGAGGAATCAAAGGTATTTCACCTAAAGAATTATACCTTAGTTTTACCCTTATTTTAAAGGGCGTGGCTTCTGTCTAGTGTCTCCAGTGCATTGGACCTACTGTGATTATAACACATGTCCGAAAATGGGCAGGTGTCATGATTGCAACGGGTCTAGTATCACAGGACATTGGACAGAAGCTACACTCTATTTTAAATACCATTAAGGATTTAAAAAGACAATTTTGTAATACATAAAATGTGTTTGATAATGTCACATACCATAGAGGGCTAGCTTAATCATATAGGCAACTTAGGCAATCGTCTAACCCCTCCTTTATTAATTAATATAATATTAATTTATATGTCATAAATTTTTTATTAAGGTTGTTTCAAAAATAATAATAATTAAGACCCCTTCCATTAGCCAATAGAATGCATTTAATAAATCGACACGTTTACACCTTATCTTTTTTTAGTAGTGCTACGGGTACTACAACTTTTACTATATTGAGATTACAAATTGATGTGCAACTAATTAGGTAATTTAAATATTCATTTTTAAGTGGTCATTTGAGACTCTACAGTCGGTGCTTAAAAATCAAATTACGTGTACAAAATGAAGGTAGTCCAGCTTCTTAACGCTTGGTCTTAGTTTGGACTATATGTTGCTTTCCACTAACTTACATTAAAGAATAAGTCATAGTATTTATATATTTATGTCAGCAAATTTAGATGGTAAATTAAGTCTAACTCAATGATTCTTAAAAAACAAAAACAAGAGTTCTGACTCAATAGCCGTTGAAATAGCGATGGAACATGATCATGTATTAAAAAAGAGATGCCATGTTATGATGATGTTATGACCCAAAATAAATCAATTAAATTTCATTTTAAATCCTATTATTTCTAAACGTACCAAAATTAAATCCTAAACTTTTGAAAAGAAAAAAAAATAAAAAATTTTAGAATCAAAATTGATGTAATACTTTATGCACAAGAGGCAATACAAACATTCTGTTTCCAAAATCAAACTTTTCAATCCACCCCAACAAAAAAGTTGTACTTTCCTTTAATCCTTTGATTAGAAACAAATTTCGAATATTCTTTTGAAAACTGTAAATGGATGGCTAAGAACAATGCGTACACATCTTGTTCTACTGCCCACTAATACATTCCTTTCCAATGTTACGTTGGAAATTTGTCTCCAATTGCATTAGCCATCCTTACTATTTTAATTTTTTTTATGAGAAACTTTTATCTTTATTAAGAAGAAGATAAATTCAGTACATCATGAGTTACGACTAACTCAATTAGCAATGGATTTTCTTCTATTTATATTATATAATTATCAAAATAATATAATTCTTTGACAAATTTTGCCAATAAATATGCAGGTTTATTGTCTTGTTACTTCATGTGGGAAATTTGAACTGATCTAAAATCTTTAAGCTTGTGAGCTAGACCAACCAGAACATTGAAAACAACCATAGCAGGAGTATATAAACCTAGAACACTGTCAGTCACTATCTTGGAATCAGCTTCAACTATTACATCCCTTATACAAACATCCCAAGCAAAGGCCACCCCGATTTCCATAGCTTTCGCCATCAGCCATCTTTTTGTCCAACATCTAAGCCTTTTCTTTCTTTTTATTTTTTTGATTTCTTTTTCATATATTTTATTCGACGAAATTTTTTTTTCATTAATAAGCTAACTGAAATCCACTTTTATTTATATATATATATATATATATATATATATATATATATATATATTATGGTAAATCTTTATTTAATGGTGATGTACCAATTTTAAAAGTTTACTTTATTGCTTTTCAAAAATTTAAGGTTTA
This sequence comes from Quercus lobata, assembly GCF_001633185.2. Classification (NCBI taxonomy): domain Eukaryota; kingdom Viridiplantae; phylum Streptophyta; class Magnoliopsida; order Fagales; family Fagaceae; genus Quercus; species Quercus lobata. Next base: position 6,047,641 of record NC_044913.1, read on the forward strand.
ATTTAATATTTTTAGAATTATAGTATTTAATTTTGATTATTTTTAAATTATAAGATTTAAAATGAAATTGAAAAAAAAAAATGCGGGAACTTGGGGGCAGGTGGGCACGCATATAAGCCGAGTTTTGCGCACAGAAGAAAGAGCTTACACTCATTGACGCCTGATTATATAATTATAAGGACAGCACGTGGAATCTTTGTCAAACCCAGTAAATTAAATTATGAATAATGCTAATTTTTAAAAAAAAAGGTTATTAAAAGGTAAACAAGGAGAAAGAAATTAATGGATATAAAAAGCTTAATAGATGTAACCCCGGAGCCCACCCAATGCATAATGCATTCTTGGGGAGTTATTACCTTGGGAGTATATAATTAAGACCTTAATATAACACATTACTTGTGTAATATAAATTCTCTAATTAATTTTAAAAAAATATTTCTCAAATTTGATCTAGATCTATGAAATTAAAAAATCTAAGGTACAACGCTTAAACTTTTTCTAAGTTTTACTTTAATATCAAATATAAGGACATGATACTAGAAAAGTATGGAGGACCCAAATGATATCGGCATGAAGAATGCAAGATGGCTAGATATATGATTTTCAATGGGCTTGTTGAAGTTTCGGACACTCCTGTGTCAAGACACCACTTAATGCCAAAGTTTAAGTATATAGATTTTTTTTTTTGTTTTTTTTTTTTTGCTAATAAAGTATATAGATTTGATTTTAGTTCCACTATGTATATTAATTCTCAAATTCTTTTTGAATCAAAAAAAAAAAAAAAAATTCTAAAATTTTTTATTTATTTATATGGGTCCCACAATGGAGGACCCAACTGATATCGGCCTGAAGATTGCAGGATGACTAGGTATATGATTTTTGATTGAGCTTGCTGAAGTTTCGAACACTCCTATGTCAAGACACCACTTAATGCCAAAAGTTTAAGTATATAGATTTGATTTAGTCCCACTATGTATATAAATTTTCAAATTCTTATTAATTTTTTTTTTAAAAAAAACTCAAATTCTTTATTTTTATGGGCCCCACTATGGAGGACCCAATTGATATCATCATGAAGAATGCAGGATGACTAGATATATGATTTTCGATTGGGCTTGCTGAAGTTTCAGACACTCCTATGTCAAGACACCACTTAATGCCAAAGTTCAAGTATATAGATTTTATTTAGTCCCACTATGTATATAAATTTTCAAATTCTTATTAAATTAAAAAAAAAATCACAAATTCTTTATTTTTATGGGTCCTACTATGGATGACCCAACTGACATTGTCATGAAGAATGCGGGATGACTAGATATATGTTTTTTGATTGGGTTTGCTGAAGTTTCGGACACCCCCATATCAAGACACCACTTAATGCCAAAGTTTAAGTATATAGATTTGATTCAGTCTTACTATGTATATATATTATTTCTCGAATTCTTATTGTAGGTACTTAAGAATTTTTGGCTTTGGTTTTGGCTTTGGCTTTGGCTTTTTTTGGCTTGATTGCCTTGCCTTACCTTGACTTGAATTCTTTGTCCCACATTGGAAAGATAGCTTTCCTCTTTCTACCTTATAAGGGATGAACTAATGAGAAAGAGTACCACTAGTTTGATTGATCCTTTTATTGTAGGTACTCAAGAATTTTTGCCTTTGACTTTGGCTTTTTTGGCTTAATTGCCTTGGCTTGGCTTGGCTTGGCATGAATTCTTTGTCCCACATTGGAACCAATGAGAAATAGTACCACTAGTTTGGTTCCTTTTTTGCCTTTGGCTTTGGCTTTGGCTTTGGCTTTTTTGGCTTGATTGCCTTGCCTTACCTTGGCTTGAATTTTTTGTCCCACATTGGAAAGATAGCTTTCCTCTTTCTACCTTATAAGGGATGAACCAATGAGAAAGAGAGCAAAAAAAGCCAAAGCCAAAACCAAAGCCAAAAATTCTTGAGTACCTACACTAATTAAATAAAAAAAATTTCAAATTCTTTATTTATAGAGAAGTGTCACATCCACAATATTTTCACAACAAATCCTATGTGGTAAGTAGTTATTGGTTTTAATTTTGAATTCACAACTTAAAATTACTTTTCTGGCCATCCATAAAAACCAATAATAACGTACTATTTAGGATTTATAGTGAAAATATTATGAACATAATATTTCTCTTATTTATATTTCATGTTCACTCACATGTATATTTAACAATTAAGACAGCCTTTTTCACAATTTGTTAAATTGTCACTCACACTGTCACACATCTATCCTTTTTCACAATTTGTTAAATTGTTCACTCACACGTCTATCCTTTTCACTGATCGCTCAGATTGGACTCCCCGAGTCCAATAATTTGAAGTACTTGTTCTAATGACGACAGCTTGATGTCACATTTATGAGTTCCTGAATTAGAAAGTCTATTCTCACCATGTTATCACTTATCATTGTAAAAGAAAGCCTGTACTAAGTCTCAGAAATATTTCTCAAAAAAAAAAAAAAAAGAAAAAAAGTCTCAGAAATAAATTGGGATCCAAGGTTGCTAGCAACTCCATAGGAGCAATGGCAACCCGGGAAGAAACAAGTTATATAGAAGCTTTCATTACCGAACAAGGTCCAATAATGAGCAGTGTAAAACATGAAAATGGTCTTACATCTGCTCATACCATAGACCATGGTATGTTTACTCTATATTCAACTCAACCGGCTTTTCACGTCATGTTTAGTTATACATGAGATTATACTAAGCCCTCCACATCTGGGTTTCTTCTCAGCTGTTTTTACGCAACTTCTATTTGAATCTGTTCTAATTTTACATTCTTCTGTATGATAAAAGGCCTTAAGTGGATTTTATAGCATAGAACTAAGTCAAATAACGAATAGTGAAAGCATAAACATGGTATGTTCTCTATATTCAGAGATTTACAGTTTTATATAAAAAGGATTATATTAAGCCCTACTCTATTTAAATAGGCTACAAATGCATCAAGGTTTTGTTTCTTCACTATCATTAATTGATATGAATTTACAGATTCCTGGCAACAAGTTGGGTTGCTGCTGGTGACAAGCTTCAACTGCGGATACATATTGAGTTTTTCAAATCTTATGTTGGTGCCTCTGGGTTGGACTTGGGGTATCATATGTCTGGTTGTTGTGGGTCTCTACACTGCCTATGCTAACTGGCTCTTGGCCGCTTTTCACTTCATCAATGGCCAGAGGTTCATTAGATACAGAGATCTTATGGGCTTTCTTTTTGGTGAGTTTTATCACAAATTAACAAAAATTTACAAGGATATATGTCTTTAATGTCCTGGTTGTCAAAAAAGTCAAATACAAGGCATTAAACTATTTGTTTCTTTGTTTTCAAGGCAGAGAAATGTATCATATCACCTGGGTGTTCCAATACTTGACTATTCTTCTAACAAACATGGGTTTCATTCTCCTCGGTGGTAAAGCGCTTAAGGTAATTAATAATTTCAAGCATAGTATGTTGCTTGTTTTTGTGTACTAAAGTACCAATTCTTGAATGTTTCACTGGAAGCAGGAGATCAATTCAGAATTTAGTGATTCACCCTTGAGGCTCCAATTTTACATCATCATCACTGGAGCAGCCTACTTCTTATTCGCATTTCTCATTCCAACTATGTCAGCAATGAGAAGATGGCTAGGAATCTCTACTATCCTCACCTTCACTTACATTATCATCCTTCTTGTGGTACTAGTTAAGGACGGTAGATATACTTTGCCTTTGGCCTATTTTGTCCTTGAAATGTTTTTAACAATGATCTTGCATTGCGGAAGCCTTGTTACCATCTACATGCTTTGCTTAAACATTAATTTGTTGCAATTTTGGGCAGGGAAATCTAACAAAAACAAGGATTATAAGATTCATGGAAGTAAATTAGACAAGGTGTTCAATGGCTTTGGTGCAATTTCAGCCATTATTGTCTGTAACACCTCCGGCCTGCTACTCGAAATACAGGTTAGTATAGTAATGTAGACAGATTATGAAGAGGAAGTTCATCTCAAAATCTATAATTCACCATTAAGCTTTCTATATTCACTCTGCAGTCAACTTTGCGCAAGCCAGCAGTCGAGAACATGAGAAAAGCCTTATATACTCAATACACTGCTGGGCTCTTAGTTTACTATGGTGTAAGCATCGTAGGTTACTGGGCTTATGGTTCAGCAGTATCCACATACCTTCCTGAAGAACTAAGCGGTCCCAAATGGGTCAAGATTGTCATCAACTTTGCTACCTTTCTACAGTCTATAGTGTCCCAGCATGTAAGATATATAGTTTAATTTCTTTTTAAGGTTAGGCTCAGATTTAACCATACTCATGACAGGAAAGGCCACCTCTAAGTCATTTTCTAGTAAGCCTTAGGTTATGGGAAAATTACTAAAGAACTTGACCTTCAAGGCAAAGGACCCCATAAAGCCTTTTGCAAAATTTCTATTATTATTACTACCAATCTTCTACTTGAAGTTTATGCTTTGTTGAAACGTTACAATTATAATTTTTCCAGTACACAAAATTCAAAGTCCAAAAAAGGCTAAAAGATAGCAAACTATATGAACAGTCATTATGATTAAATTGCTGTAATGACTTAACGGGGACCTTTCAACTGAAGTCTGATTCATTGTGTTGATAATGAAAATAGACGTTTCTTGCACCAATTCATGAGACCCTTGATACAAACTTCCTCAAGCTTGATGAAAGTATGGATTCGAAAGAAAACATCAAACGTAGATTCTACATGCGAGCAGTCCTCTTCTCATTTAACACATTCGTGACAGCAGCTTTTCCTTTCATGGGGGACTTTGTGGACTTGTTTGGATCATTTTCCCTCATACCTATAACCTTTGTGTTCCCAAGTATGATTTTTCTCAAGGTAACTAGCCTTTCCTGGACTGCTTTGATTTTACTTATGAAAGATATAAAAGAAGCAATAAGTAAAACTAAATTATATTTACTCTATCCCTGTGACAGGTCAAAGGAAATACATCCAGAGTAGAAAAGAAGGGGTGGCATTGGTCCAACATTATTCTTTTTTCTCTACTTGCCGTTGTAACCACAGTTTCTGCAGTTCGGTTGATTGTTAACGATGTTCAGCAGTATAGTTTCTTTGCAAATACATGAATATATGTAATTCGTTACAAGTACTATATATATTTAATAACCAAGAGTTAGATAAATGACAAAATTGACTGATGTGAAGTCCCTTGTTTAAAGATAAAATGTTCAAGTAACAACTCTGTTAAAGATGGCAGGAGAATTGAAAATATTGTAAGGCAGTGTTCCATTAGATGATGGTCTTCTATACACAACTCTTTGAAATAAAATCAAAAAAATGTTGATGAGTTCATTTGCTACTAAAATAAAGTATACAACACTACAAGACTTAGTAGTAGATTTGTTATGGTAATGAGCTATCATTAGACACAAACTCATAGTGATAGAAATTATAGATAATAACAACGTATTTACTTGCTGAACTAATGTTAAAGACATCCCATAATCCCAAAATCCTATAGAATGGATCCATTTGTGGCAATTTTATGAGCTTTTTTCCTAGATGCTTATTTGCTGAAAGTTGGTTAAAGTGTAGATGTATCTAGAAAAGGTGAAGCTTTAAACTGTACACAAACAAATAAACTAAAAGCCGATAAAAAAATGTTGTTGGCAAGCTAAATCATCTTAGTAGAAATCTTAGAATGCAAGTCAGAAGCATCTAAGCAATTGTAGTGACTAGTGACACAAATGATCATCATTAAAAATGCTGAAAGTTAGGGCCATATTGAGATCTTCTGCCAGCAAACAATGAACCTGTTTTGCCAGAATAAACAGTGGGTAATGGACCTTTTCAGTTATCAGATACAAAACTGCAAAATTCAGTTTTCATTGAAGACCATCCTAACATTCATTTTTCTACTTCTCAATCAATTACATCTACCCCTACCAAATTCATGTTGCTAAATCTTTCTAGAACATCCCAGAGAGGCATCATTATTCTTTAGTAAAATAACATAAATCTCTAAGACAAACTTTCTGAGTCCCAGCACTTGAGGATAAATTTTCTAGTGAAAGACCTTATTTGTGTCTTTTAATATTGCTTAAAACAGAATGTTCACTTAGACTCTTAGACTTTAGAGCCTATAAACATGAGACAAAGGAACCCTTTTATAAATTTCATCTTCTAGATAACTATGACCAGGGCTTTCAAGTTCTCTGAAATCAAGGTACCAACACTATACAAACTCTCTTAAACTGAGATGGTGTTGACCAATATTTTAAAGCAAACAATCATTAACAAACATCCCCAGTAAGCATAGCTACATCCTACATAAGGATATCCCAGTGCTTGAGCCAAATAACTACATCCAACAAATAGTACAAGATGAGGAAGCTGGGTCATTATTACCTCCATATGAGCAACATGTAATCCTTAGGCTCACAACAATATTAGCATTAGTGTACCTTGGTATCTTTCCTGGTTCCTGAGTTAACAAAATTGATCACTGATAACCAAACTAATACCTGCCAAGGACGTCCAATGATAATAAAAAAACACAAATGAGAACAGAATCCAATGTGTTGCAAAGCAGAAGATTAAATACAATCAGAAAGAACTAACCACTCCATGAATTTTAAACAGCAAGAGTTTTCTTTTCACACAGCAATGATGACTTGTGGCACACTTACTATAGTCCTCAAAGTTTTGCTATAAGTCCCTCAAGGTTCAGTTCTTGATTTCAATTCCATGATCTTTGCAATTAATCTCAACCCAACTGCACCCATGAAGCTTAATCACACTTCTCTCCTTCATTTCTTGCCAAACCCTTTTGTCCTCCTCACAGTGCTCACACCACCAACTCAGTAGTCAAAAAAACAGCATTTTTCTCCAGCATCCTATAAAAAATAGCACGCGCTGTGTACCTTTATATCTACATAAACCAACATTTTCCACATTCCCTACCGGAATCTCATCAATCAAATCGCAGGCATTCACCATATGGTCCAAATCCTCCCCGCGAGCCAAGCAAATCTCTTTCACCCATTTCATCAAACACTCCATGTGTCGTCTTTAATGCACCACATTTACCATACATATCAATCAAAGCATTCATAACCGGAACACACCCATTTTCACAAAGGGTCCGTGGACCTCAATTCCATGACAAAGATCATTTAGAGTGGCACGTAACGCGAGTTAAGCAAACACGGGTTGGCAAAACGTTCGAACGTGAACTTTTATTGATTGAACACGAAGCAACGAAAGTCTTAGAAAAGGCTCGGATGGCACGGTTGAAGAGAGAGTGATTTGGATGAGCAAGATTTTAGCAGAGAAGCAGCAATGACTGCTTTGTTATTTTGGATGGTTTTTGAGAGCTATCTTCTGTTGCATCTCAATGCTTGGGTTTTCTGAAAGTTAGTTTAACCGTTATTTTACTGTTATATTAAATTTTTTTTTTTTAATTTAAAAAAACACAATTATTTTACTGTTATTTACCGGTTTTTCTTTATTGCTCCATTTGTTTTTGCTTGAAATATATGAAATCTATAAATCTATATATATATAATAATAATAGGTAAAACTAGAGAAAATCTAATTAGATTTAAAATTAAAATTCAATTAAAGTCTAATTTTACATCACGTGTCTCATCTAATCTAAGTTTTTAAATTTTTGTGCCAAGTGAGTTAATTCAATTAAAAATTAGATTTCAATTAGAGTTTAATTTTGCTACATGTGTCCCATCTAATCTAAATTTTTTTAATTTTTATGTCAAATGAGTTAATTTAGTGTAAAAAATGAGAAGTCTAATATAAGTAAACCGTACCAAAAAAAAAAATTGTTTTTTTTTTTTAACTAAAAACAATTCAAGTTTATAAGTCATCTATATATACTAGCTTGTAACCCTATGCATATGCATGAATACACTTAAAAATATACAATAAGATGCATAATATAATTCCTATATATATAATTTAAATACTATTGATAGTCATTTTTATATTTTGTTAATTCTTTTAAAAAATTTGTAAGGATATTATTAGCTATAAAATGTAAATTGATTATTATTATGAAACACTTTTTTTTTTACTATTCATATATTCCAGACTCTTTGGTTTTTGTACTTAATAACTCACTTGGATGAATATTTATGATGTGCTCCCACATTTGATTCTAAAATTAAGAAATAAAACTCTTTAAGAATAAATAATTTAGGACACATGGCATAAAATTGGAACTCTAATTTGGAATTTTAATTTGAGTTTCTCCCAACTTCACCTATTTTATTTTATATATAGATATATTAATAGTTAAAACAGAGAGAAAATCCAATTAGATTTCAAATTTAAATTCAGTTAGAATCTAATTTTGCGTCACATGCTCTATCTAATCAAAATTTTTAAATTTTTGTGCCAAGTTAGTTAATTCAGTGTAAAAATTGGATTTCAATTAGAGTTTGATTTTACAGCACATGTCCCATCTAATCGATTTTTTTTTGGTGCCAAATGAATTAATTTAGTGTAGAAAACGAGAAGTTCAATATAAATAAATCATAAAAAACATAACCATGTTATGTTGGCCTTTTTGATTAAAGTGGGCTAGGCTGCCTCCTGTGGTATGGGGCTCGAGTGTTCTGGGTATGGGAGTTGAGACCGGTCCAATTGAAACTCAACTTGGTCCGGCTTGTGCACAAAATATGCCTCGTCTGCCAGGAACACACTTACGGCAGGCAGAACTGTTTCAAGTGAGTTGCGGCAGGCAAATATGATAATAATAATAAAATCGAATACTTTGAGATCTTTATTAAAGTGAACAGATAAACCTCATTTTTAAGAAAAAGATAACTACAGTTTTCACAACAATAGTTTTATAAGAAAAGTGAAAGGGAATTAGTGGATGGTATGTGAACTTGCTGAAAGAGTAAATAAATTAGATTGAGTTTGATCCATAGGACCGAAACCAGAAAGGAAGAACACATCTTCTCAAAGTGAATAATCTCAGGGAGATCCTGTCGTAGAAATTAACCACTTTGAGGGAAGTGGACTTGAGTGGTTGGCACCTAAGAACACCTTTCGTTTCCGGTAGAGGGCAGGATTTTGAGAGGGAGAAAGGGAATGAACCTATTGGTGCATGCATGCCGTACTCACTCTCTATCTTTTTCTTTCCTTCCTTTCTAATATTCCCTTCTTTTCTTAATCCCTTCTTTTCTATTTCTTGGTTTTCAAGCTTTTAAATACCGTAGTGCTTACTGTTGTTGTTGTGTTATTACCTCCTCCTTCCTGTACACGGCAAAGGCCTCTTTATAGTGCCTGTCGTGACCAGATTTTACTATTTTAGTCCCTAACACCTTTGTCTGGGCTGGGTGTACTTGCCGACCACCACTGGTCTGATTGTGAGCCACTCCCTATCGCTAGACAAAAGAAAGTTATTTTGTTTGTTTGTCTGTCACATCACCATTTCCTACTACGGTGTGTGTACCTTCTCTCTCCCTATCCCTCATGGTATGCACCTATTAGTTCTAGCTCAGCCTTGCCCGTTTACGTGGTGTGTCATCCCAGCAAGACACTTCCCCCAAAAGAACCCTAGCAGGAACCTCAAAATAGGTTTTCCCCTCTCCCCACCACTAAACCATACCCCCTTACCTCTGACCCATGACCTCACCGTGTCCTGTATTGGTTGGGTACAGGCTGGTGGAGTCTAGGCCTTACGCGTGCCTCTCTTCCATGTATGTCCAAAATCTGCTTGCTGCTCATGCGTCTGTCATGGTTGGTCTGCATAGTCTGCCGTCCGTTCTTAACCATTTTCTGGCTTCCCTTTCCTTTATGGCTTGCCCTATTTAGGGTTGGGCCTTGCTTGATGGTGGGTTTTGCTTTTTTTCTTAGCCCACTCTTCTTCTTGCTACTATCTCTTGCCATATCACTCTATCATTCTTAGTGTGGAATTTGTATTGTTTCAATCTGGCTGGACCCCTTCGAGCCTGCCATTTATTCTTACCCTAATGGCCTAGCAAGACCATTGGTTCTTTGTGTTACATTACTAGTGGGCTCTTGTGTCCCATCCGTTCTCCCTTAGGCGTCCCAGACCCGTTTGCTTTCCTTAGGCTTCCTCGGTCCTTTTCCTAACTTCGCATCACCATGGGCTTTTACTGAATTCTTTGGGCTTCCTCGGCCCAATTACATTATTCCTCATCTTTGGGGTTCATGGGCTTGCCATCAACCCCTTACTTTCTTTGTTTTCATTACTTTGGGCCTGTCGCGGCCCATTCTCGCTTTTCCACATCATATACTGCCCATGGTTTACTTTTTCTCTCTTTCCAGGCTCCTTTAAGCTCATTTAATTCTTCAAGACCTATTTGTTTGTCTCATGGGCCTGTGATCAATTATTCCTGCTGCTCTGGCTTAATGGGTTTTCCATCCGTTTGCCAACTCCTTTCTGTCCGTGTTGCTGGGCTTTTCCCTTCTACTTGGGCTTCCGAAATAGCCATCAACATTTAGCTCCCTGAACATATGAAGCGTTCCTACGGTTCATATGTAAAAAAAAAAAAAAAAAAAAAAAAAAAAAAAAAAAAAAAAAAAAAAGCTCTTCTGCTCTTCCTGTCTTTCCATCTTCTTTTCTTTCGCGGGCTTTTTGAACAGTGGTCCCTACATATTCCTACCGCGAACATTGTTGTCTCTTCGGATTTCCCAACTTGGTAGTTATTTTGAAACACAGCTGTCATTTCATTAATTTTACACTCTTTCTGATGGCTGACCCGTCACCTCCTTTCGTGCTGGCATTAATGACCTGGATATTTAAGAAGGAGTCCCTCTGTAATCTAAACACAAACTCCTTCTTTCTTTCCAAAACTCTCTTTCCATTTTTGCTTTCTTCTCCATTTTCTCTTCCTCAAACACCCCATACGTCTTCTTCGATCAAATCCCTGCACAATGACTCCTACGAAAAGCCAAAGCTCCTCTCACCGTAAAGGAAAAGAAGCTATCTTCGATCCTCCCGCTGTAGGTGGTGTAGACGAGGAGGCGGTGTACTCCGAGTTGGACCACTCTGACGAGGAAGAAATAGAGCGTGACCTAGACAACGAGTGTGCTCCACTCATTGATCCTTGGTACGACGTTCATCCCTATTTTCCAAAGATTCTTGACGATTATGAACCGCCACCGCCGGGCCATGTGTGGCTCTCTATTTGCCGGTGAAATACGGACACTTCCTGGGCTCCGTTGGCCTCTTTGATCCCCGATCTAGTCATTCGACAAGGTACTTCGCTCCCTATACCCATCCATTTTGAGTTCGGGTCCAGTACCACCTTGGGTTGGAGAGAGTGGGTGGACAGTGAGTTATCTGACACCAGCTTCATGGGGTTGTTGCAATGGGCTAATGTTTTGAAAGCCATAGTTTCCTCTCGCTACTTGTCCAACTTCCGGGACCTTTTCAACCTTTGTCACTTGGTCCGCCGGTGGTGCACCACCACCCATACCTTTTTCTTTTCCTGTGGTGAGGTCACTGTGACCCTAGAAGATGTGGCCAACCAGTTACTCCTACCCATCCTTGGAGATGTTGATCCTGCCACCTTAGAGCTTTCCCCGGAAGAAAGGCCGTGGAAGCTGAGTTGAAGAGAAAGATGAGTGGGAATGCCAAGCTGTCTTACTGGGTTAGTTCTTCTTCTAAATTTTCTAAGTCTGCCTGCCGTGCGGCTTTTGTTGCATTTTGGCTTTGCAAGTTTGTTTTCAGGTCCCACCCTCATTACGTTGTGAAACCTTTATATTTCCACTTGGCCATTAAGATTTCTGCTGAGATTAGTCTGCCGTTGGCCCTTATGTTCTTGGGGCATTTGTATGTTCAACTGGATATCCTACGGAGTGATGAGAGCCAGGCAGGCTTCTGTCATATAGTCACCTCCTCTGTTCACAGTATCATTTTGCAACACCTGTTGTACGAGTGCTGTGCTAAGCATTTGTCAAAGTGTAGGCCCTCTTGTTTTGCCAGAGACAAGTACCAGTTGTGTCTGCAGGCCATTACTAATTTTTGTGATAGATTTGCTTCAGACTTCCCATTGGCCTTTTGCTGGGTTGGCTTGAAACCGATTGGCCATTCTACTGTTGAATCCTTTGATCAAGGTGTAGGATTTTCTTAGAGAGCTTATAGGAAATTGGGTGCCGATTATATATGTGTAGATTTTGCCATGGGTTTGTTTGTTGATATCGCCGGGTCTACCACTCCCTTAACCGGTTTTGATGAAACTGGAATCACTTACTTGGTGGCCACCAATCCCGGGTGGCTGCCTTATTTGGCCGACAAAGGGATTAGATTTGTTCATTATCCTGCCATCGAGTGAGAAGGTAGTTCAGATTAGATCAGGACATCCCTGATGACATTTCTTTTCTTATGGAGTCCCCCACCTCTGTCCGACCCTTTCTGCGGCCCACTGCCTTTGAATTTTGGAGTCAACGTTTTACTGCAGTCACCGTTCCGGGTTCACTGAGGGAAGGTCGTTTGAAAAAGAGTTGGTAGGTAGTTGCGGCTTCTCTCTCGTTCCTCCTGATGGGCTTAATGCAATCATTTCTGTCAATCCTCGGTTGCTTTTGCCTTCCAAGTCTGTATTAGCGTATGCCAGGAAGTAGAACCGGTCTGGCATCTTTGAGTGGGATGAGGAGAAAAGAGGGTGGTATAGGCAAACCGGTGATTATCCTCCGAGTTGGGAGAAGAAAGTTAAAATGATAAATATTCCTGCGCTGAGTAAGAAAACTCCTGCCAAGCTTAAGTTTGTGAGCAAGCCCAAACCTGCCGCTCCATGACCATTTACAAATGCTCCCCCTTCTAGCAGAACATGAGGCAGCAAGAGAAAGACAGCTTCTCACCCTGTGTCTGCTACTAAGCGGAGAGTAAGTTACTTCTAATTCAACCCCCTTCTTTTTATTTATTTATTTATATACTTTTGACTTTCCTGCCGCTACACGTGTGCTGACTTTTCTTTTAAACTTTATCTTTTGTTTTCTTTTCCCCTTTGTAGTCCAAGCATAAGGAGGATACATCAGCCACTCGACCCATCTACACGCGTGCTGACTTTTCTTTTAACTTTATCTTTTGTTTTCTTTTCCCCTTTGCAGTCCAAGCATAAGGAGGATGCATCAGCCACCCGACCCATTTCACTTGATGAACCTGAGTTTGAGGTACATCTCCTTTTCTTTTCTTCTTCTCCCACCTCTTTTTTTTTTTCTTTACACGCATTCCATCTGTCACATGCTCTTGTTTGACTCATCTGCTTAAAAGTTCCTTTGATCACCACATTCTTTTCTTTTCTCTTCTAGGATGAGCCCGAACCTCTTTCTATATACCACCCTACGGTGGCAGAACTTTCTGCCTCTATGGGTGCGCCCATGGGAGGCTTTTTCGATGAGGCTGACATAGTATTTGCAACAACTGTCCCTTTTGCTGCTGCACCCAGAGTTTCTGCTGAGACTCCTAGCCTTCCCACTGAGCCAGTACCCATAGACGAGGGTACTCATACTGGGAAGGCTAGTGAGGCCACTCCCGTTCCTGTCGAGACACATACTCCAAAAGAGGTGGTCACTCCTACTGCTACAGTTCAAACCAAGGCTTCCTTTCCTGCCACACCCCTGGTCATCTCCACCAGTGACCCCTTTGCAGCTTTATCCCAGGCTGTGAAGGATGGTTCTTCACTGGTGGTTACTCCTTCTTCCATTCCCAACTCTGCCACATGTGATCCTAACATAGACTTGTCCTCCGAGGGGTCTGAGGACGTCTATGAGGGTTCGGACAATGAACCTGTTTTGAAGAAGAAGATTTTTGACTCTGACGACGAGGAGGATGCTCCTGCTGAGACCGAATTCATGGGTATGTGCCTTTCTCCCTTCTTTTTGTTTCTTGACTAAGTCCATTCCTTCCTTTTTTTTTTTTTTTTTTTTTAATCATCTCTTCCTTAGGCGTAGGTATTTGTGTCTCCTTTTTGCTGCAATTTCGCTCTAATTTGTATGTCTATTTACATATGTTGCAGAGACTTTTGAAGGACCAGGGGCCGTAGTAGACGTAGATATGCCTCCGGCCATTGCTACTGCCACACCCACAGCACCTGTTTCTGCTATTCCCACAGTGCCTGTTTCTGCCGTACCTTCTGTACCTGTTCCTACCGTACCTTTTGCACCTATTTATGCTGTACCTTCTGCACCTATTTCTGCTGCTCCCACAACTTCCATTTTCACGAGTCCTGGTGAGTTTCTAGGCTCCTCCCTTATTTTCTTCCTTGTAAGTTTATTGCTCCTAACTTATTGTTTTTCATCTCATACTCCTTGTTAGGTCCATTGCCTACTGTCCCTTCTCAGTTTGAGGTGGGCAGTAGTTCTGCCAAAGTTCCGGACCCTGTGGGTGAGGCCACAGCCTTTTTTGTGCATTTTGATCAGCTCGAGATTAACGACCTTGATCCTGCAGACTTCTGGGCCTCCTGTCCTCCTCACGTGAACTTCCATGGCTTCCGGGTTCCCTAGGATTGCGTTTCTCACTTAAAGGCAGTTTTCAGTAGCCGGGGAGACTTTATGCAGGGATTTCGTCTTGGTCGTTTTGCCAGGGTGCATTTCTCGAAATTGCTGGGAAGCGTGATGAATGATATTGAACATAACTTTATTGATACTGTCTTTTCAGAAAGGATCCTGCTGTGGAGGGCTGCAATTCAGGAGCTGATCAGTGTGGGTTTCGCTGTGGAGTTCATTCTAGACCATCTTTGAGAGATTGCCCGAGCCCTTTTCATGAGAAAGGTTCAGCCCGCTGTAGACACTATTGACGCACAGATTGAGTCTTTGAAGAAGGAGGTGGCAGATTCGAAGGGTTGTCGTGAGCGCCTCTTTGCTAGCATTGGTGGGTCCAGCCGCTTTGGAGACCAGCCTCTTATCACTGGACTTCACTGATGTAGTTTTCCCTTGTCCCCTTTTTTTTTGTTCTTTTCCTTCTTTTACTACCCCGCCTTAGTACACTTTATCCTTTTACAGCACTTATTTAGCTAATTTGGCATAGTTGCTACATTTTGGGTTTGTAACTTTTTAAAATGCTACACTTGTTTGCTATTTATGCTATTACTTTATGACATGGAATGCTCTTTATAATACTTTATACCCTTTTCATTGTGTACTCATAAAAGCATTTTACAAAACTTGTCTGTGACATGGTCACTTGAAGGAAAAAAGAAGAAGAACAAAAGGTAAACTTTGAACTTATTGAATGAAAGGGACAACTCCATAACCTTAACTTAGGCATAATAATGCTTCAGCCATTTCCCATTGATGGGATCCATTAGGTCCTTGCCATCCATCTGGGCTAGATGATAATATCCACTTAGGTGTGTCTCTCTTATCACAAGGGGTTCCTCCCATTTTGGTGCAAACTTAAATGGTTTTGCCATAACTCGCCTGACATAGTCTGCCACTTTCAGCACAAGTTGTCCTTCCGCGAACACTCTCTCTTTAGTCATCCTGCCATAGGCTTCTGTCATCTTTTGTCTGTATCTGCGGCTACGCTCTTGAGCCTCCTCCCTTCTTTCATCAAGTCCTTCTAGATCTTCGCACCTTTCTGCCGTAAAGGCTTCTCCCTCTTCTTCCTTCCCTTGCATCTACATAACTCTCAAAGATGGAGTCATTACTTCTGTGGGATTTACTACCTCTGTTCTGTATACTAAGGAAAAGGGTGAAAATCCTGTGGCAGACTTTGGTGATTTTCTGTAAGCCCAAAGGGCGTCTGGCAGGTGTGTTGCCCATCCTCCTGTATACTCTTGGCTCATTTTACTGATGATCTTTATGAGAACCTTGTTTGTTGCCTCTGCTTGCCCATTTCCTTGAGGGTAATAAGGCGATGAACGATAGTGTTTGACTTGGTAGAACTCTAGCATTTTCTTTACATCACTGTTGAAAAACAGTGTGCTGTTATCGCTGATAACCTTGTGGGGCACTCCAAACCTCACAATTATGTTTTCCTTGATGAAGTTTGCCACTGCTCCTCCTGTAGTTTTTCGGAGTGGCACCGCCTCTGTCCACTTAGTGAAGTACTCCGTAGCCACTAATATCCATATGTATCCACGCGATGATAGGTTAACTGGTCCTACCAAATTGAGCCCCCAAGTGTGGAAGGGTCATGGGGTGACCATGCTATGTAAGGTCTGCGGATCAGTGTTAATCAAGTTAGCTTGCACTTGGCAACTGTGGCATTTCTTCACAAATTTTGCTGTATCCTTCTTCATGGTAGGCCAGTAGTAGCCCATTTGCAGCAAGCATCTGTAAAGTTTTTTCTTCCCCTAGTGCTCTCCACACTCTCCTGAATGCACTTCTTTTATCATTTCTCTTACTTCTTCGGGACCCAAACATCTTAAGAGGTCACCATTATATCATTTCTTGAAAAGGACTGAGTTATGCAAAAAGTAGCGCGTTGCCAGCCTTTTAAGCTTGTATCTTTCACGTGCTTTTGTGGCAAGATACCTTCTGCTAAGTACTATATGAATGGGCTTCTCCAGTCTCCGCTGATGAACACAGCGTAACTTTGCTGCGAGTTGGTAGGTCCCACACTAGGTTTGGACTCGATGTGCATCTTTACCCATACCTGGCCAATAGAAGCCTACCCTTTGAAGTCTGCAGTAAAGGCTGACCTCCCCGCAGGATCCGCAAGTCTTGTCATGTACTTCTTTCAATTTTCTCTAGGCTTCCTCCTGCCCCATGCATCTGGATAAGACCCCACCGGGCATCCTGCGGTACAGTTCTCCTCTTACCAGGGCATAGTCTTTCAACACTTTTAGTTCTGCGGCATCTTCTTCTTTCATCAAGGCTTTCCTTATGGGGATCCACCAGTCCCCTTCGCACTGTTCCTCTTGGAATTTTTCCTTTAATACTTCAATAATGGATTCTTCCCTCTTGCTGACCACTACTCTAGTGTTATCCCCTTCGAACATTATTTGCGAGCCCAGTGCGGCTAACGCATCTGCGAATCAGTTTTCGTTCCTTAGGGCATGCTCTATTTCGAAGGTTGAAAATTTCTCCTCTATCTTCTGGGCCATTGCTCTATATGGGACTAGGCTGGGTTCTTTTAAGGAGAAGATCCATTTGCTCTGGCAGACCACCAGGTTTGAATCACCCATCACCTTCAAGTGCTTGACTCCCATTTCAAGAGTTGTGGCCAACCCAGTCAGATATGCTTCATATTCTGCCGTGTTGTTTGAACAGGGGAATTTTAGTTTGAATGACAGCGCTACTGTCTTATCTTCTTCATGGTACAACACTACTCCTACTCCCCTTGATTAGGTTGTAGAAGACCCATCAAATTTCATTACCCATTGCTCTCTGACCTCTTCTGCCATGGCTACTTCCCTTAGAACTTCATTATCTAGCGGGAATTCTTCTTCTCCCAGAAACTGTGCCAATAGATCTGCTATGGCCTGGCTTTTCACCACCTTGGGTGACCCCATTCTCAAGTCATACCGTGACAACTGTAACAACCACTAGGATATTCTGCCTGAGAGGATTGGTTGTTGCAACAGAGCCTTGATGGCATGGGACTTGGTCATTAGCCATACTTCATAGGCCAAGAAATAATGGCGTAGTCTCTGTAAAACATACACAATAGCAAGGCACGCCCTTTCTGCCCTTGGGTAACAAGTTTCTACATCTTTTAAAGCACGATTGATGTAGTATACTGGTTGTTCAACTCCACCCCCATATTCTTGGGCGATTAATGCACCAATGGCATAGGAGTTGGCGGCCAAGTAGAGTAGCAATGGCTTTCTGTGGACTGGGGCTTGTACTGTTGGGAGGTTCATCATGATCTATTGTAGCCTCTTGAACGCTATTTGCTACATTTCTCCCCATTCAAAACTCTGCCCTTTCTTGAGCAATTTGGTTAAAGCAGAGGTGATTGATGCCAACCTAGGGATGAATCTTCGGATATATGAGACCTTCCCTAAGCTCTTTAACTCTTTTACTGTGGCCGGTGGCCTCATAGTGGCTATGGCCGTCGCCTTGGCTGGGTCCACATTTATTCCCCTGCTGTGTACTAGGAAACCTAGGAACTTTCCAGAGGATACTCCAAATACGCACTTGAGAGGGTTCATTCTCAGTTTGAAGGCTCTACACCTTTCAAATACCCTTTTCAATGCATGGAAATGCTCTTCTCTCCTCCTTGATTTAACCACTATGTCGTCCACGTAGTCCTCAAGTTCCTGGTGCATCATGTCGTGAAATATGGCCGTCATTACTCGTTGATAAGTTGTACCTGCATTTTTTTAACCCGAAAGGCATTACAATATAGTAGAAGTTACCCATGGGTGTTCTAAAAGCAGTCTTCTCCGCATCCCTTGGTGCCATTCTGATCTGATTGTACCCATTGAACCCATCCATGAATGAAAATATGGCACTCCCTGTCGTAGAATCTATTAGTAAATCCATGTTTGGCAGTGCGAACTCGTCCTTAGGACAGGCCCTGTTGAGATTTCTGAAATTCACACAACATCTTATATGCCCGTTCTTCTTCTTTACTGGTACTATGTTGGACAGCCAACGCGGGTGTTGAATAGGCTTGATGAATCTTGCGGCCAACAATTTCTGTACCTCTTTGACTATTTGCCCTTCTATTTCAATGTGGAATACTCTGGCAGACTGGGCCACTAGTTTGGCTTCTGGATCCACATTCAACATATGCACCACTAGCCCAGGGTCTAGCCCTGACATTTCATTGTAGTCCTATGCGAAAACGTCTTTGAATTCTCTTAACAGTTTTCCTTTTTTGTCAGACTTACACTAATTGATATAGGCCTCGGTTCTTGTGAACCAGACCCCAGGTCAACTTCCTCCAACTCTTCTTCTGCCACAACTTGCACCCCCTTTTCTGCCGTGATTTCTTCGTCCTTCTCTTCGTTACTTTCTTCCCCTGAACTTTCTTGTGCCACGCAACACGCCAAACTCTTGCGATGCCCTTCTTGGGTGGGGCCCGCTTGTATTTCACTCGTGGGCCCCGCGCACCTTCATAATTTATACACAATCCTGCCATTAGGGCCTCGGACCCTGACACATTGGAGCGTGTCATCTGATTCTGCGGTGGGTGCTTCTTTTCTTTTCCTCTTTCATGCTAGCAACTCTCTTAAGTCAAGCTCTGGGTCACCTCGAACATCTTTTCACTTAGGCATGAAGGTACCTCGTGGCTTCGATACTGAGCTTTCCCCAAACAGAGCCCATTGGTCGTAAAACATAGTTTCTACTAAATAAGCTTCCGCCTGTTTGAACAGCGAGGGGTTTGCTGCTATGCGTATCATCCTGCCATTCAACCTTCCTTTTACACACTGGTGATAGGTGGAAGGGACTAATCGATGTTGACCCACCTTCAACCATAACTGAATGTGGCCTGCGGTGTACTCGCCCCTTCCGCTGAAACCCGTAACTTCCATTGGGCATCCCTGAATCTTTCTTTTCAAAATTCCAGCTGCTTGTAAAGTTCTCAATGGAATGAGATTTACAGAAGCACCTGTATCTACTAAGGCTCGCTTGATGGGGATTTGATTTATAGATGCCACCAAGTAGAAGGACTTTCGGTGATCTGGGTATCCCACCTTCATATCCTCATTACTAAAGGTGATCTCGGTTGACTCCTGTAAGAGGACTCTGTCTTCTGGGACTTTTGCTGACAAGCATTCTAATCCTGCCTCGGAGGCGATGATCACAAGAGCCTCCGTGGCTATCTTTCTTTCCTTTGCTGTGAGCCCCAACTGGTTAAACAAGTTTTTGAATTTGGAGCTTCGCTGCAAAGTGGTAATTGCTGCGGCAGGCAGGGCTGGATTTTTTTCTTCGTCTTCCCCTAGGTCTGCGCATATCACCATCGTTGCTACACCCTTCTCTTTGTGGTTATGGAATGGGTTTCTTTGAACGTCCTGCTAGGATAATTCTAAAGTCCCTTCTTTGATCTTGTGGTGCACCAATCTGCAAAGTGCCCAACACTCTGCGGTAGGATGTTACACGTAGTTGTGCAAGCGGCAAAAGCGAGGGTCCCTCTGCTCCTCTTCTGTGGGTTCTCTTGAAACTTGATTAGGCTTGAAAATTCCATCTATTATCCATTTGTCTAGCAGCACATCTAATTCTTTTGGAGTGCATGGTATTGGTGGTGGAGTATCGTATTTCCTTCCGTCAGTCTTCCTTCTCCGCCGCTCGCCAGTGGATACTGCCATAACTTGTGGGGCATTTCTTTTGTCACTTGGTTTTACGGATTGGGCAGTCTTTCTGGCTTTTTGCAACAACTGCGCAAACTGGGAGATTTCTAAGTTTTTTAGGACTGCCCTATACTCCCTGATCATGTTCGTCATACACATTTCCACTAATGTTCTTTCTTTACAATGATCATAGCAATCAAGTGCTACGTCCCTGAATCTTTTCATGTATTCCATCAAATCCTCGCCGTTGCTTTGCTTGGTTGCTTGCAAGCATTACTGTTTCTTCTTCGTGGAAGTACTTAGTGCAAAATACATCCACCATGTCATCCCAAGTTGGGATCGATCCTGGTTTTAGGCCGATGTACCATGTGTATGCTCGGTCACATAACGACTTTGAAAATTCTTGAAGACATAAGTCTTCGTCTGCGACGTAAGGGCCAAGGGTATCAATAAACTTGCTCACATGCTCAACTACACTTCCCTTCTTGCAATCATATTGTGCAAAGGCCCTCAGCTCATATCTCTCAGGGTATGGTTTGCTGAGTACCCTTAGTGGGTAAGGAGGCTTTCGTGCGTAGAACCTTTCCTTAGGTGCTCTAGCTCTCTCTTGTTCTAGGAGAGCCTCTACTTCAGCCATAGTAATGAAATGTTGTTCTGCATTCTGTGGGACACCTCCTGTTGGTGTCTCTTCTTTGTTTGCCGCATGCTCTGGGTCATGCTGGCTTCCTTTCTCCTTTGTTTTGTCTTTTTTAGCTGACAAATTTCTTCCATCATTTGTTGCTGTGAGTGTTGTAGGGACTGCAAAACTTTAATGAAGATGTTGGCATTGTCAGTAGGGATTCTTGGCTGTGGCTGAGGTCTAGCCCCCACTTTGTTGTCACCTTCCGCCTGGTTAGGTTGCTGTTGGTGAGGCATCGTTGGCCTGGACTCTACTTGTAAGGGTACGGCATTCATATTTCACGTTGTTCTGGACTTTGGAGGCATTTTTTTGCGAGGGCTTCTATCCCTATTTGCTTCTCAACTCCCCAGTGAAGTCGCCAATTTAATGTGATGGGCCTTTTTGATTAAAGTGGGCTGGGCTGCCTCCTGCGGTATAGTGCCCGAGTATTCTGGGTATGGCAGTTGAGACCGGTCCAATTGGAACTCAACTTGGTCTGGCTTGTGCACAAACTATGCCTTGTCTGCCAAGAACACGCTCACGGCGAGCAGAACTGTTTCAAGTGAGTTACGGCAGGCAAATATGATAATAATAATAAAATCGAATACTTTGAGATCTTTATTAAGGTGAACAGATAAACCTCATTTTTAAGAAAAAGATAACTACAGTTTTAACAACAATAGTTTTATAAGAAAAGTGAAAGGGAATTAGTGGATGGTATGTGAACTTGCTGAGAGAGTAAATAAATTAGATTGAGTCTGATCTGCAAGACCAAAACTAGAAAGGAAGAACACCTCTTCTCAAAGTGAATAATCTCAAGGAGATCCTGCCGTAAAAATTAATCACTTTGAGGGAAGTGGACCTGAGTGGTTGGCACCTAAGAAAACCTTCCGTTTTCGGCAGAGGGCGGGATTTTGAGAGGGAGAAAGGGAATAAACCTATTGGTGCATGCTTGCCGTTCTCACTCTTTATCTTTTTCTTTCCTTCCTTTCTAATATTCCCTTCTTTTCTTAATCCTTCCTTTTCTATTTCCTAGTTTTCAAGCTTTTAAATACTGTAGTACTTACTGTTATTGTTGTTGTGTTGTTGCCTCCTCCCTGTACACGGCAAAGGACTCTTTATAGTGCCTGCCGTGACTGGATTTTACTATTTTAGCCCTTAACCACCTTTGTCTGATCTGGGTGTACCTGCCGACCACCACTGGTCCGACTGTGAGCCACTCCTTATCGCCAGACAAAAGAAAGCTATTTTGTTTGTTTGTCTACCATGTCACCTTTTCCTGCTACGGTGTGGGTACCTTTTCTCTCCCTATCCCTCATGACATGCACCTAGTGATTCCAGCTCAGCCTTGCTTGTTTGGGTGGTGTGTCATCCCAACAGGACACTTCCCCCAAAAAAGCCCTAGTAGAAACCCCAAAATAGGTTTTCCCCTCTCCCCACCACTAAACCATACCCCCTTACCTCTGACCCATGACCTCATTGTGTCCTGTATTGGCTGGGTACAGGCTGGTGGAGTATGGCTCTTGCGTGTGCCTCTCTTCTATGTATGTCCAAAATCTGCCTGCTACTCATGCATCTGCCGTGGTTGGTTTGCACAGTTTGCCGTCCGTTCTTGACCATTTTCTGGCTTCCCTTTCCTTTATGGCTTGCCCTATTTGGGGCTGGGCCTTGCTTGATGGTGGGCTTTGCTTTTTTTCTCAGCCCACTCTTCTTCCTGCTACTATCTCCTGCCATATCACTCTATCATTCCTGCTGCGGAGTTTGTTTTGTTTCAATCTGGCTAGACCCCTTCGGGCCTGCCATTTATTCTTCCCCTAATGGCCTAGCAAGACCATTGGTTCTTTGTGTTATATTACTAGTTGGCTCCTGTGTCCCATCCATTCTCCCTTGAGCGTCCCGGGCCCGTTTGCTTTCCTTGGGCTTCCTTGGCCCTTTTCCTAACTTCGCATCACCATGGGCTTTTACTGAATTCTTTGGGCTTTCCCGGCCCAATTACGTTATTCCTCATCTTTGGGGTTCATGGGCTTGCCATCAACCCATTACTTTATTTGTTTTCATTACTTTGGGCCTGCCGCGGTCCATTCTCACTTTTCCACATCATATACTGCCATGGTTTGCTTTTTCTCTCTTTCCAGGCTCCTTTAAGCCCATTTACCTCTTCAAGACCCATTTGTTTGTCTTATGAGCCTGTGATCCATTATTCCTGCCGCTTGGGCTTAATGGGTTTTCCATCCGTTTGCCAACTCCTTTCTGTCCGTGTTATTGGGTTTCTCCCTTCTACTTGGGCTTCCGAAATAGCCATCAACACATGTATCTAACACTATATATAAAATTAGAGAAAGATAAAGTTTGAATGATTTTATCTTTATAAGCTTTTTTTTTTTTGTACAACTAAAACAATTCAAATTTATAATCATATATATATATATATATATATATATAAATATTAATAGGTAAAATTTAGAGAAAATCTAATTAAATTCTATAATTGAAGTCTAATTTTGTGGCATGTGTCCTAAATTATTTATTTTTAGAGAGAGTTTTATTTCTTAATTTTGCAATCAAATGTGGGACCATTTCATAAATATTCATTCAAGTGAGTTATTGTGTATAAAAACCAAAGAGTCTAGAATTAATGAACATAAAAATATTTAAAAAATAGACAATTTACATTTTTTACCTAATAACATTCTTAAAAGACTTTTTAAAGAGTTAAAAAATAATATAAGAATGATTGTCAATAATATTTAAATTATATATATAAGAATTATACTATGCATCTTAATGTGTATCTTTTAAATATATCTATGTATATGCATTGGATTACAAGCTAGTATATAATAATAGGTGAAACTGAGAAAAACTCAAATTAGAATTTCAAATTAGAGTTCCAATTTTGCGCCATGTATCCTAAATTATTTATTTTTAAAGAGTTTTATTTCTTAATTTTAGAATCAAATATGAGACCACATCATAAATATTCATCCAAGTGAGTTATTAAGTACAAAAACCAAGAAGTCTAGAATAAATAAATCGTAAAAAAAAAAAAAAAAAAAGCTTCACAATAATTTTAAAAAAAAAGTGTGGACAATTTACATTTTATATGACAATTTACATTTTATAACTAATGATATCTGTGGGGGCCAACTATCTAGAAGGTAATATTAAAACTGTATGAATTGGGCCTATGGCCCAATCCGAGGATATCAACCTGTCCGAGGATGGTTAAATAAGGTTATAATGGGAATGGTATAAAAAGAAGAAATAAAGATTATATATGACAGTCCAAAATACGGCCGAGGATAAAATTCATCTCAGAAACGGATATCCGAGGTTAGTAAGAATGTCTTATCATCCCAGGCATCCTTCAAGGTTGCATCATAACTAAGAGTCGGGCATTGGATAAGGGATGAGCAAAGGGTGGCAACAAATATCTTCAAAAGTTGCTACCTCCACATTAAATGCCTTCTAACAAACTCTCTGACCGCATTAATGTGGATGGTCCTGAACAGTGGTCAAGCAGCCTTACAACTACAAGTTGATGGTTCTGGGAGGTGTTGGATAAGACAAGAAGGAGTTCCTAGAATCCAACCTACACGTGTATGGTAGGGATGATATCAAGATTGTAGTATATAGCGTGGGAAGGTGGCCTAAAAGAGGGGATCAGAAAAAATCAAGAAATCTTGGTAATAACATTGTGAACTCTTGAAACTGTGTTCATCAACAAGATATTATAAGATAAGCTCCTTAGGCCGTGCCAATGACAGATTTTCTTATTTTACTTGTGCTTATCAATCTTAATTCGCAACTTTTATTGTCTTTCTTTTGGAGTAGAACTAGTTCTTTCACCCACGCTCTATAAATTCATTGTTTGGGCTTAAACCCAATCCTATATTGGGTCCAATACAAGTTCAGTCCTTACAATATCCATACAAAATTTTTTAAAGAGATAACATAATATAAAAATGACTATTATTAGTATTTAAATTATATATATATATATATATAGAGGAATTATATTATGCATCTTATTGTATATCTTTAAGTGTATTTATATATCTGCATGGGATGCTTAGATCACCCAAAACTCAAAAAATGTAGGGTCCACCGAACTCAACTTGTTTGGACTAATTTTTTAGTTGAGTTTCCATAACTCAAAACTCAAAAATTTGAGTTTGAGTCATGGAAACTGAAAACACTAGATGTTTTTGAGTTATGAGTTATGGGTTTTCAATTGACCCCACCACTTTATGCAAAAATTTAAGTTATAAAGAAGATATATGCACCAAGATATGAAACCAAACAAGTTATTTTTAGAGTGATTGAGAAAATAGAGTTAGAAAAATGAGTTATGGAAATTGAATTTGACTTATGGGTTATGCTTAATTCAAATAAGCTCTCAATCACTCATATAGTTTGTTGTTGTTGTTGTTGTTGTTGTTGTTGTTTTTTTTTTTTTTTTTTTTTTTTTTTTTTTCATTTTAAGTTATCTAGTATATTTTTAGGGTCATAATCAAGTAAGGAAAGAAATCAACTTTTGAAAGTATTTTCCAAAGAAACAAACGGAATATAATTATATATATGTAAGGAATTTAGGGCATGTTTGATGCTAAATTCATATTTTAATTTATTTTCTTCCTCTTTCTTATTTTTTAAATTTTTTATGGAATATTTAAAAAAAAAAATTAGATAAATGGTTCAGTGGGAGAAGGAATTTGCAACTTGTCCTCCCCATAAAAAAGACTAGCCAATATCATTGAATTAAAAGACCCTTGACAATTTTTAAAATTAAACACCAATAAATCTTGGTTTAATTACATACTAACTTGAATTAAAAAAAAAAAAAATTACACACTACCTTGATTTAAGACTCCATCTTGAAGAATGATTTTTTATTTTTTATTTTTTTTATTTTTAATATTATGATGTACTTCAATTTTCATTTTAGAGGGCATTTGGTTCACTCGATGTTACATTACATTGTAATTATATTATTGTAATGTTACATTAATGTAATCTCAATAAAAGAATATAATATTACATTGTTTAGGAATGTGATAAGATTAAGGTGATGTGATATATTTTGTAATATTAGATTATAGTAATGTTAGAAAAAATAAAATAAGCCAAACATCTTAACATCACATCACCATAATGAACATCACATCAAGGATACAACCAGGCAATAATAAAAATCCACACGTCCAAACTCATGACAAATACATGCCACTAATGCTAAATTTATGCCTTCTATTATTTTAATTTCCTAAAATAAATAAATAAATAACCCATCATATTCGGAAATTAAAATAATGAAATGCATAAATTTAGCACTTAATAAAATAGATGGGCATATGACATTTTTTATTTGCTGAGTATATAGTGGAACAGGAAAAGTGAGATAGAAGATTTGGATTCCTCCATAATAGGGATATCAATAAAAGTGGCATCCCATATTTGCCTAAATGAATTTGAAACGTTACTACTAAATTGATGCTATGTTCCTAAATCATAGCATAGAAATGTCACTAGCTAGCTAAAATGAAGAAGTTGCCCTATAAATAAGAATTCAAAAAGACAGAGACCAATATTCTAAAACAAATCTCATTAATCAGCAAAACATCATGAGTTGTGTCATTAGATTAGCAATAGCATCATTGCTACTTCTCTTGGTGGAAACTACATGTGAAGGAGGATTTCTTCCAGGTAAGGTACATCTGAAAATCACTAATGATTTGGAAAATGGTTTTGGTGTTGAACCTCCATTGTCTATCCAAGGACGACGATCTTGGAGTCCATGCACTCTCTAAAGGTGACACGTTTCAATTTAATTTCCGACCCAGTTATTCGGGCTCTACACTATATCATTGCAGTATGGACTGGCGAGGCGCATCCCACCATTTTGACATTTATGACTTTCTCATAGATCAAAATCGATGCAATCCAGATTGCTTTTGGAGTGTAAAAGAGGCTGGCCATCGCCTCTTCAATCATGATCTGGACGGCAATTATGAGATTTGTTACCCATGGAAATCGGAAGTCTAGTTGCTTCTTTTTGGATTTTCCTTCTCCTTTAGAATAAAGGGAAATTCCAAATTATGCAGTACTCTTTATTCTTGAATTAATATTGTGTCGAGGTTTGTTACTTGAATTAATGTGTTAGAGTTTGTTTCCTGAATTAGTGTTATTGCTGCTATCGTTTTTCATTTCTTATATGCAAAAATGATTTAACAACTTTTTATCAACATAGCTAGGGTGAGAGTTCTCTCCTCTAGGTGGGAGTTTTTCCTCTCACATTAGGTGAGCCTTTCCTTACTCCGCTGCTTGTACCATCAGAGCGGGGTAGTTTTTTCTCTTTGTGTATCTCTGTTTGGTGTGGACAAGCAGCTACAGACTTTTCAAAAAAACTTATATTATTGTTCAAAACACTCGGCATCTCTTACTTCTTACTCTTCAAAAAAAATATTTTATTTTTTATTCTATTTTCTAGGAAAAGAAAGTACTATAGAGAGCTTATATCCTACGAGTAGTATTAGCTCACAAGGATAATCAGCAAGGTGGCTAGGTTGTTGCATCCTGGGAACAACCTACAGAAATTATTTGTCTAATTACATCGGACGAACTGTAAATGACATGATTTGTCTCAAGATATTGACTTGGTTCACGCCTCGTCTCTTCCACCTCTTTTAATAATATTATTTTGTGTAAATTCCAAAGAAAAGTCAAGTAATATCTCTCATTTATCTCCAACATCAAGTGCTATTACACAATCCCTTTTCCCCTCAAATATTATAATCATCGAACTAAACAAACCTAAGCTTTCATTCCTACTAATTGAGGCTAGGTGTATCATTTTTCGGTCAATTTGTCATATCTAGAGATCATTTTTCATCACCTCCCTTCTTACCATAAAATAGAAATAATAAAAATTATTGTCTACAATAGACAAGTGGATTGAACTATGCTGTCACAAATAACTTTATTTCCTCACTAGGCTCATCACGTGCGCTTTGCATGTGCGATGATGCTTTTTTTTTTTAGTGAAATAATGTTTAACAGTGAGATAAAGATATTGTCCTAATTTTTAGGATTTTTCTCTATGTGAGAGTTGAGAAAATTATGAAAGCCTAAAGTTTAGGAACTTTTTTAAAAATAAAATTATCTAACTAAAAGATATGGGCATTGTAAAAAGTTTAAGAATTTGTATGAGAATATTTTAGTACGCATAATGTTGAAAACAAAACAGATAATCCTTTTATTAATAGTACTAGACTCATCACACACACTTTGCATGTGCCATATGGCTCTTATTTATTTATTTATTTATTTATTTTAGGTTTAGTGAAATAATGTTTAAAAGTGAGATAAAGATAGTTTTCTAATTTTTAGGATTTTGATAAAAGTTTAAAAGTCTAAAACTTAGGAACTCTTTTAAAAATAGTAAATTACTCTTTTAATCCAATTGTGTTTTTAAATTTAAAATTATTGAACTAAAACATAGGGGTGTTTTAGAGTGTTTAAGAATTTGTGTGAGGGTATTTTAGTTCACAAAATATTAAAAACCAAACAAAAAATCCTGTTATTAATAGTACTAACCTCATCACATGCACTTTGCATGTGTGATGAAGCTTTTTTTTTTTTTTTTAATGGTTTAGTGTCATAATTTTCCTTTTATTTTTTGGATAAGTTTGTTTTGAAGACATTAATTAGTAGGAGAGTGTCCTATTTTGTAGGTATTTTAAGTGGAGTTGGAGATATATTTTTATCAGATTGTTCTCAAATTTTTTTCCTATTAAACGTAAAGTTTAGGAGTATTTTTAAACCATATAAAAGTTCAGTTATATGTATATCAATCTCTTAAGGGTACATATATTTGGGTGAACATGAACATTCAAAAGAAAAAAGAACTACGTGTTGTAGTTTTTATTTTTTAGGGTGATTGGGATTGTGAGGGCTTTAGGTGATGGGAGCAGAGGCTTTGGATGATGCAGTGGCTTAGGGTGGTTGAGCAAGAAAAAACCGTCCCTATTTTGCCCACATGTATAGGCAAAAATTTTCCCTAAATTCCCATCCCATTCCCTTTTCAAGGTAGGAAAAAGTTGAAAAAACCCACATGAGACATACAAGTCGAGCAAAATAAATTGGAGTGAAATATCCTCCATACCCATAACCATTAATATATATTTGGTGATCTATGGTACCAAATCAAATTTGATGAGATATTGTATCTTTCAAGAAATTTGACAAGCACAAGCTGGTGTGATGAAGTACATTTTGGACTGAGCTAACTAGATTTTAGCTAAAAAATTCAATTATTCATGTTGAGAGGAATGCTCTAAGTACTCTAAAAAATTCAATTTTAGCTAAACAAGTAATTAATAAATATGCTAGCTGGTGTAATGGAGTACATTTTGGGCTGAGCTAACTATATTTTAACTAAAAAATTCAATTACCTATGTTGATGGGAATGGTCTAAGTGCTCTAAAAAGTTGAATGCTTTCAGAAATTCAATTTTAGCTAAACTAGTATTAATTAATAAATATGCATGCTATAGTATACTATGTGCTCATTTGCCATATTCCCTACCGAGCAAGATTTAGGTACAGTACTTAGGTGTTGTTTCTTAGGTTTCTTTTTAAGATTATGCTATGTAGATTTTTTCTCATGGGATGGAAGTGTATTTTTTAATTAAGTAGCCACATGACTAAATCTTAAGAGAGGAACCTAAAGAATAGTACCTAAGTTTTGTTCTCCCTACCAATTCCACCTCTGTTTATTCAGCTATTTGGCTTATGAACAATTCTTTAAAACTTCACCTTAAAAAAAAAAAAAAAAAAAAGGTTTTACTTGTACTTCTTGCCCATCTTATTTTTTAAGGACAATAAACCAATAAAAATAAACCTAAGAATTAAAGAAGAATGCCATTCTACCTTAAAAACTTATGTCTTATGAACATACATAAACCTAAATAAGGACTTGGAGAGAAAGTCTGATAAAAAACTAGGAATTTGAGTTTGGAATCCCCCCTTTTTTCATTTTTTATTTTATTTTTTTTATAAGAAGCTGAAACTTTCAAAAGGCAAAAGTTATATCATAGCAAAGAGCTGATTCTATAAAACATAGACTCTCCTCAATCCAAGTTACAAAGTCGTTTATAATTCGTGCATGTTTGACTAACAAATGTGGTGGGTTTTTTCAATTCTTTTTTAATTGGTACTGTTGACAGTTCCTACATCATCATGCTTTGTTAAAATTAAGTTTATAAAAATATGATATAGAACACATCACAATAGATGCAAGCATTACAAAATAAATCATAGAATAATTCAATATTTTATGTATATAACAGGTTAGTGATATTTATACAAACTGCCAAACCCCATGATAGGCCAAAGCCTTTACTGAAATTCTTCCTAGATTTTTTTATTGCCAACTTGTTCATTGTTTTGGATTTTTTTTTCTTACCAAATCAAAATTAGCTGCAACTAGATCATGTTGAAATTGGAGTCCACTATCGAATCAATTGAATGGCCGACTCGTTCTGTCATCACCGATATATATCGATCTCCCACAAAATGGTGTCGTTTACTTACATGAGCTTGCGTGCATATCCTTCTCAAAAGTTACGTGCATATCCCAATTAACATTCAAAACGATAAGACTTTACAATGGTGGGGGCATATATATATATATATATATATATATACAGAGAGAGAGAGAGAGAGAGAGAGGTTGGTTGGAGTTAAATAACAATATAAAACCATTCTATTTTTTTTAATTAGATGTAAATTTTAACAAATCCACCATTAGATCACATTATTTTTCTATATTCGACCTCCATACTTGTAAAATTTTAATGTGATTAAAGATTAATAATCATGTTATCAATTAATTGTTTAAAATCAAGTTTCTGTAGTTTGAAATAATGTATAAAATATAAGTTTATGGATCAAATAATAAATAACATATGATTGACAAGAAAATTGACATACATGTTAAGAATATATAGAATATAAAATCCAATAATGAAACTTCTAAAATATAATTGTATAACATTATTTAGAGTTACAAGTGTAACTTGAACCGAGTCCATATAATATATACGTGTTAAAGATATTAATGTTCAATCAGTTATATTATACTAGTTCAGATTTATTATATTTAATCCAATTTTTTAAAAATGTTAGTAAAGTAATATCTTACAATGGTTGGTGAGGCATGATATTTAAGATATTGGTGTAATATATTTCTATCCGTGTTGATTTAAAATAAGGTTTAAATGCAAAGAGGCCTCTTGTGATATGGTCATTATCAAACACACATATTTTGTGCAACAAAATTGACTTTTCAAATCCTGTAGTATGTAAAATAACACAATTGACCATTCTGTAAAATTTTGTCACTTTCGTGTGCACAATAACTAATTATCGTCTAATACATATATCCACGTGGTCAATTGTATTATTTTAGGAAATATTTTGAAAATCAAAATACGTGTACAAAATGAAGACAGTCCAGCTTCTTAAGGCTTATAGTCTTAGTTTGGACTACGTTGCTTTCCACTAACTTACATTAAAGAATAAGTCATAGTATATATATTTATTTCAACAACTTTAGATGGTAAAGTCTAACTCAATGATTCTTAGAAAACAAAAACAAAAGTTCTGACTCAATAGCTGATGAAATAGTTATGGAACATGATCATGTATTAAAAAAGAGCTGCCATGTTACGATGATGTTATGACCCCCAAAAAAAAAATGTATATTAAATTTCATTTTAAATCCTATAATTTCAAAAGGTACGAAATTAAATTCTAAACTTTTGAAAAGTAAAAAAATTAAAGTTTAGAATCAAAATTGATGTAATACTTTCTGCACAAGAGGCAATAAAAACATTCTGTTTCCAAAATCAACCTTTTCAATCCACCCCAACAAAAAAGTTGTATTTTCCTTTAATCCTTTGATTAGAAACAAATTTCGAATATCTTTTGAAAATTGTAAATGAATGGCTAAGAACAATGCGTACACATCTTGTTCTACTGCCCGCCAATACATTCCTTTCCAATGTTACGATGGAAATTTGTCCCCAATTGCATCAGCCATCCTTATTATTATTATTTTTTTTTAAGAAACTTATAACTTTATTAAGAAAAAGATAAATTTAGTACATCACGAGCAACAATTGACTTAATTAGTGATGAATTTGGTTTTCAAAATATATATAAATATATATATTAGTGATGAATTTTCCTCTATTTATGTCACATAATTATCGATATTATCTATTTCTTTGGCAAATTTTGCCAATAAATGTGCAGGTTTATTGTCTTGTTATTCAACGTGGGAGATTTGAACTGATCTAAAATCTTTAAGCTTGTGAGCTAGACCAACTAGAACATTAAAGACAACCGTAGGAGGAGTATATAAATCTAGAACAGTGTCAATCACTATCTTGGAATCACTTTCAACTATCATATCCCTAATACCAACATCCCAAGCAAAGGCCACCCCGCGATTTTCATAGCTTTCACCATCAGCCATCTTTTAGTCCAACAGGCAACAGCTACGTCTTTTCTTTCTTTTTATTTATTTATTTTTTCATATATTTTATTTGATGATAAATTTTTTTTATTAATGAGTTAACTGAAATCAACTTAAATTTTTTTAATGGTAAATCTTTATTTAATGGTGATGTACCAATTTTAAAAGTTTACTTTATTGCTTTTCAAAAATTTAAGGTTTAATTTAATATTTTTGAAATTATAAGATTTAATTTGATTATTTCTAAATTATAAGATTTAAAATGAAATTGAAAAAAAAAAAAAAATGCATGAACTCGGGTGCAAGTGGGCACGCATGGAAGCCGAGTTTGACGCCTGATTATGTAATGATGAGAGGACACTAGGACAGCACGTGGAATCTTTGTCAAACCCAATAAATTAAATTATGAATAATGCTAGTTTTTTAAAAAGGTTTTGAAAAGTTAAACAAGGTGAAAGAAATTAATGGATATAAAAAAGCTTAATAGATGTAACCCAGGAGCCCACCCAGTGCGTAATGCATTCTGGGGGAGTTATTACCTTGGGAGTTTTTAATTAAGACTTTAATATAACACATTACTTGTGCTATATTAAATCTCTAATTCTTTTTTCTTTTTTTTTTTGAGAAAATTCTCTAATTCATTTTTAAAAAATATTTCTCAATTTTGATCTATGTCTATTAAATTAAAAAACCTAAGGTACAACGCTTAAGCTATTTCTAGGTTTTACTTTAATATCAAATACAAGGACATGGTTTTAGAAAAGTATGGAGGACCCAACTGATATCGACATAAAGAATGTAAGATGGCTAGATATATGATTTTCAATTGGGCTTGTTGAAGTTTCAGACACTTGTATATCAAGACACCACTTAATGCCAAAGTTTAAGTATATAGATTTTTTTTTTTTTTTTGCCAATAAAGTATATAGATTTTTTTTTTGTTTGTCCCACTATGTATATTAATTCTCAAATTCTTATTGAATTAAAAAAAAATCTAAAATTCTTTATTTATATGGGTCCCACCATGGAAGACCCAACTGATATCAGCCTGAAAAATGCAAGATGACTAGATATATGATTTTCGATTGGGGAAAAAAATCTTCCTCTCACTATTAGTTCACACCTATGCTTACACTTTTTCCAACATTTCATCTTTCTTTTTGCCTCTTTATCTCCCCATTACTCTTTATTTTACTGTTACACTTCATTTTTTTCCCCCTATATTTTGACTTTTCTTCTCTCCATTTTATTTTGTATAAATTTGATATCGTTTTTCTCATTCAGTCCATATTTGTCTCACAGAAATTGTGAGTATTCTCTCTCTCTCTCTCCCCTTTCTTTTGGTGGATTTTTGTTCTTTCTTATAACTCTAATTGAGGTTGATGATTTTTTTTTTTTTAATGTGTTTTGGTATTGTGTGTGTGATTTTTTTTTTTTTTCCTATCAAAAAGCATTCTCTTTCTCTTTTATAGCTTTGGTTGAATTTTGGTTTGAGTTAATAATTAGGTTTTTTTTTTTTTTTTTTTTTTTTTGGAAATAGAAATTTGAATTTATATCAAAACATAATCTACATGGCTATGAATTTGAATATGCCCACTAATTATAAAGTCTATTTTTTATTCCTTTGGTTTCATTTTAATTTTAATTAAGATAACATTGTAATTTTGTGATGAGTTTTGATTATTATGATAATTTTCTTATTCCTTAAATAATAATTTGAAACTTATAAAGTTTAGTTGTATATTAAGCAAATATGATACACTACAATAAAAGTTAGAAGAATATGGTTCACCTTAAAAAAATATTAATCTAACACAAAAGAAAAAAAAAATAGAATGATATATTATACCTCATTATATAATATTTATATTTTCACGTATCACGTAAGTTTGCGATTAGTATATACAGCTATACAGTATACTTAACAGTTAAAGACAAAACCTTTTTCACAATTTGTTAAATTGTCATAGTGTGATTGGGAAAAACATATTTTTCATATAGACTCACGATTGAGACTACTTTTATTAAGCACCCATAACAACTAAGTCTATCAACGGTTCTAAGAAGTACTGTAAAAATTTTGTATCATTAAAAAGTATATCCTTTTCCCCGATCGGTCAAGTTGGACTCTCCGAGTCCAATAATTTGAAGTACTTTCTCTAATGACAGCAGCTTGATGTCACATTTATGAGTTCCTGCAATAGAAAGTCTATTCTCACCATGATTATCATTTAGAAGAAAGCCTGTACTAAGTCTCAGAAATAAATTGGGATCCAAGGTAGCTAGCAACTATTATAGGAGCAATGGAAACAAAGAAAGACACAAGTAATATAGAAGCTTTCAATACTGAACAAGGTCCAATAATGAGCAGTGTAAAACATGAAAATGGTCTTACATCTGCTCATACCATAGACCATGGTATGTTTACTCTTTGTATTCAATTCAACTGGATTTTCACTTCATGTTTAGTTATACATGAGATTATACTAATTCCTCCACATCTGGGTTTCTTCTCAGCTGTTTTTATGCAACTTCTATTTGAATCTGTTCTAAGTTTTGTTTCTTCTGTATGATAAAAGGCCTTAAGTGGATTTTATAGCATAGAACTAAGTCAAATAACGAATAGTGAAAAGCATAAAAATGGTATGTTCTCTATATTCAGAGATTAACAGTTTTATACACCAATATTTACCTCGAGGCTTTATGAGTCCACTGAATTTGTTTTATTCTTCATGTTAGTTATATAAAAAGGATTATATTAAGCCCTACTCTATTTAAATAGGTTCCAAATGCATCAAGGTTTTATTTCTTCACTACCATTAATTGATATAAATTTATAGATTCCTGGCAACAAGTTGGGTTGCTGCTGGTGACAAGTTTCAACTGCGGATACATATTGAGTTTTTCAAATCTTATGTTGGTGCCTCTGGGTTGGACTTGGGGTATCGTATGTCTGGTTGTTGTGGGTCTCTACACTGCCTATGCTAACTGGCTCTTGGCTGCTTTTCACTTCATCAATGGCCAGAGGTTCATTAGATACAGAGATCTTATGGGCTTTCTTTTTGGTAATTTTTTATCACATACCAACAAAAATTTACAAGGATATGTCTTTAATGTCCTGGTTGTCAAAAGAGTCAAATACAAGGCATTAAACTATTTGTTTCTTTGTTTTCAAGGCAGAGAAATGTATTATATCACCTGGGTGTTCCAATACTTGACAATTCTTCTTGGAAACATGGGTTTCATTCTCCTTGGTGGTAAAGCGCTTAAGGTAATTAATAATTTCAAACATTGTATGTTGCTTGTTTTTGTGTACTGAAGTACCAATTCTTGAATGTTTCACTGGAAGCAGGAGATCAATTCAGAATTTAGTGATTCACCCTTGAGGCTCCAATATTACATCATCATCACTGGAGCAGCCTACTTCTTATTCGCATTTCTCATTCCAACTATGTCTGCAATGAGAAGATGGCTAGGAATCTCTACCATCCTCACTTTCACTTACATTATCATCCTTCTGGTGGTACTAGTTAAGGACGGTAGATATACTTTGCCTTTGGCCTATTTTGCCCATGAAATGTTTTTAACAATGATCTTGCATTGTGGAAGCTTTGTTACCATCTACATGCTTTGCTTAAACATTAATTTGTTGCAATTTTGGGCAGGGAGATCTAACAAAAACAAAGATTATAAGATTCATGGAAGTAAAGTAGACAAGGTGTTCAATGGCTTTGGTGCAATTTCAGCCATTATTGTCTGTAACACCTCCGGCTTGCTACTCGAAATACAGGTTACTATAGTAATGTAGACAGATTATGAAGAGGAAGTTCATCTCAAAATCTATAATTCACAATTAATCTTTCTATATTCACTCTGCAGTCAACTTTGCGCAAGCCAGCAGTCGAGAACATGAGAAAAGCCTTATATACTCAATACACTGCAGGGCTCTTAGTTTACTATGGTGTAAGCATTGTAGGTTACTGGGCTTATGGTTCAGCGGTATCCACATACCTTCCTGAAGAGCTAAGCGGTCCCAAATGGGTCAAGATTGTCATCAACTTTGCTACCTTTCTACAGTCTATAGTCTCCCAGCATGTAAGATATATAGTTTCATTTCTTTTTAAGGTTAAGCTCAGATTTAACCATACTCAGGACAGGAAAGGCCACCTCTAGGGCCTGTTTGGATGGAGGTGAGAAGGAGGAGGAGTGGAGGGGAGTAGAGTAGAGTTGGCTAAAAATATACTAATTTTGTGTTAAATTTACTCTACTTTACTCTACTCCCCCTCCCTCTCCTTCAATCCAAACGGACCACTAAGTTATTTTCTAGTAAGCTTAAGGTTATGGGAAAATTACTAAAGGAGCCCCATAAAGCCTTTTGCAAAATTTCTATTATTATTACTACCAAGCTTCTACTTAAAGTTTATGCTGTGTTGAAACGTTACAATTATAATTTTTTCCAGTACACAAAATTCAAAGCCCACAAAAAGCTAAAAGATAGCAAACTATATGAACAGTCCTTATGATTAAGTTGCTGTAATGACTTAATGGGGAACTCTCAACTGAATTCTGATTCATTGTGTTGATAATGAACATAGATGTTTCTTGCACCAATTCATGAGACCCTTGATACTAAGTTCCTCAAGCTTGATGAGAGCATGGATTCGAAAGAAAACGTCAAACGTAGATTCTATGTGCGAGCACTCCTCTTCTCATTTAACACATTCGTGACAGCAGCTTTTCCTTTCATGGGGGACTTTGTGAACTTGTTTGGATCATTTACACTCATACCTATAACCTTTGTGTTCCCAAGTATGATTTTTCTCAAGGTAACTAACCTTTTCTGGACTGCTTTGATTTTACTTATGAAAGATATTAAAGAAGCAATAAGTAAAACTAAATATATTTACTCTATCCCTGTGACAGGTCAAAGGAAAGACAGCCAAACTAGAAAAGAAGGTGTGGCATTGGTCCAACATTATTCTTTTTTCTCTACTCGCTGTAGTAACCACAATTTCTGCAGTTCGGTTGATTGTTAACGATGTTCAGCAGTATAGTTTCTTTGCAAATACATGAATATATGTAATTCGTTACAAGTACTATATATATTTAATAACGAAGAATTAGATAAATGACAAAATTGACTGATGTGAGGCCCCTTGTTTAAAGAAAAAATGTTCAAGTAACAACTTTGTTAAAGATGGCAGATGATTTGAAAATATTGTAAGGCAGTGTTCCATTAGATAATGGTCTTCTATACACAACTCTTTGAAATAAAACCAAAACAATGTTGATGAGTTCATTTGCTACTAAAATAAAGTATACAACACTACGAGACTTAGTAGTAGATTTGTTATGGTAATGACTAATCATTAGAGACAAACTCATAGTGATAGAAATTATAGATAATAACAACGTCATTTACTTGCTGAACTAATGTTAAAGACATCTCATAACTAAAAATCCTATATAATGGATCCATTTGTGGCCATTTGGATGAGCTTTTTGCTAGAGGCTTATTTGCTGAAAGTTGGTTAAAGTATAGTTGTATCTAGAAAAGGTGAAGCTTTAAAAAACAGTACATAAACAAATAGACTAAACGCCGAGAAGAAAATGTTGTTGGCAAGCTAAATCATCTTAGTAGAAATCTTAGAATGCAAGTCAGAAGCATCTAAACAATTGTAGTGACTAGTGACACAAATGAAGATCATAAAAAATGCTGAAAGTTAGGGCCGTATGAGATCTTCTGCATCAAACAATGAACCTGTTTTGCCAGAATAAACAGAGGGTAATGGACCTTTTCAGTTATCAGATACAAAAATTGCAAAATGCAGTTTTCTTTGAAGACCATCCTAACATTCATTTCTCTACTTCTCAATTACATCTACCCCTACCAAATCCATTTAGGTAAATCTTTCTAGAACATCCCAGAGAAGCACCGTTATTCTTTTGTAGAATAACATAAATTCCTAGGACAAACTTTCCGAGTCCCAGTACTTATGGCCTCTTTGGATGGAGGGGGGAAAGAGGGAGAGTGGAGGAGAGTAGAGTAGTGTTGGTTAAAAGTGAGCTAATTTTGTGTTAAATCTACCCTACTCTACTCCCCCTCCCCCTCCCTCAATCCAAACGGACCATTAAGGAAAAAGTTTTTAGTGAAAGACCTTA
Organism: Quercus lobata; assembly: GCF_001633185.2. Taxonomy (NCBI): domain Eukaryota; kingdom Viridiplantae; phylum Streptophyta; class Magnoliopsida; order Fagales; family Fagaceae; genus Quercus; species Quercus lobata. The sequence goes on from NC_044913.1 coordinate 6,086,185, forward strand.
TATGCCCCTTATAATATTGCTTCAAAAACAGAATATTCACTTAAGACTCTTAGACTTTACAGCCTATAAACATGAGACAAAGGAACCCTTTTATACATTTCATCTTCTAGATAACTATGACCAGGTCTTTCAAGTTGTCTGAAATCAAGGTACCAACACTATACAAACTCTCTTAAACTGAGATTTTAAAGCAAACAATCAATAACAAACATCCCCAGTACACATAGCTACATCCTACATAAGGAAATCCCAGTGCTTGAGCCGCATAACTACATCCAATAAATAGTACAACATGAGGAAGATGGGTCATTAAATATTACCTCCATATGAGCAATATGTAATCCTTAGGCTCACAATAATATTAGCACTAGTTTGCCTTGGTATTTTCATGGTTCCTGAGTTAACAAAATTGACCATTGATAACCAAATTAATACCTGCCAAGGACGTCCAATGATAAATAAATAAATAAATAAAAAACACAAATGAGAACAGAATCCAATGTTTTGCAAAGCAGAAGATTAAATACAATCAGAAAGAACTAACCCCTCCATGAATTTTAAACAGCAAGAGTTTTCTTTTCACACATCAATGATGACTTGTGGCACACTTCCTATAGCCCTAAAAGTTTTGCTATATCCCTTAAGGTTTCAGTTCTTGATTTCATTTCCATGATCTTTGCAATTAATCTCAACCCAACTGCACCCATGAAGCTTAATTACACTTCTCTCCTTCATTTATTGCCAAACCCATTTGTCCACACAGTGCTCACACTCACACTACCAACTCAGTTGTCCAAAAAACAGCATTTTTCTCCAGCATCCTATTAAAAAAATAGCACGCGCTGTATACCTTTATCTCTACATAAACCAAAAATTTCCACATTCCCTACTGGCATCTCATCAATCAAATCTCTTTCACCCATTTCATCAAACACTCCATGTGTCCTCTTTAATGCACCGCATTTACCATACATGTCAATCAAAGCCTTCATAACCGGAACACACCCATTTTCACAAAGGGTCCGTGGACCTCAATTCCATGATAAAGATCATTTAGAGTGGCACGTGACGCGAGTTAAGCAAACACGGGTTGGCAAAACGTTCGAACGTGAACTTTTATTGATTGAACACAAAGCAACGAAAGTCTTAGAAAAGGGTCGGATGGCATGGTTGAAGAGAGAGAGAGAGATATGGATGAACAAGATTTTAGCAGAGAAGCAGCAATGACTGCTTTGTTATTTTGGATGGATTTTGAGAGCTATCTTTTGTTGCATCTCAATGCTTGGGTTTTTTTGAAAGTTAGTTGGTTTAACCGTTATTTTACTGTTATATTAAATAATTTTTTTAATTAAAAAAAAAACAGTTATTTTACTGTTCTTTACTGGTTTTTCTTTAATGCACCGTTTGTTTTGCTTGAAATATATGGAATTATAACAAATAGTGTATGGGGGTGTTTGGATCACCCAAAACTCAAAAATAACATCGAAATTCAACTTGTTTGGACTGATTTTTTAGTTGAGTTTTTGTAACTTATAATTCAAAAATTTGAGTTTGAGTTATGGAAACTGAAAACGCAATTTATATGTTTTTGAGTTTTGAGTTATAGGTTTTCAATAGGCCCCACTACTTTATGCAAAAATTTGAGTTATAGAAAAATGCATCATGATATGAAACCAAACAAGTTATTTCTAGAGTGAGTGAAAAAATAGAGATAAAGAAATGAGTTATGAGAATTGAATTTGAGTTATGAGTGATGCTTAATTTAAACAAGCTCTCAATCACTCAAATAGTGTTTTTTTTTTTTTTTTTTTTTTTTTTTTTTTTAAGTTATCTAGTATATTTTTAGGGTCAAAATCAAGTAAGGAAAGAAATCAACTTTTGAAAGTATTTTCCAATGAAACAAACGGAATATAATTATATATATGTAAGGAATTTAGGGCATGTTTGACGCTAAATTCATATTTTAATTTATTTTTTTCCTCTTTTTATTTTTTAAATTTTTTATGGAATATTTTTAAATTTTTTAGATAAATGGTTATGTGGGAGAAGGAATTTGCAACTTGTCCTCCCCATAAAAAAGACTAGCTAATATCATTGAATTAAAAGACCCTTGACAATTTTTAAAATTAAACACCAATAAATCTTGGTTTAATTACATACTAACCTGAATTAAAAAAAAAAAAAAAATTACACACTACCTTGATTGAAGACTCCATCATGACGAATGATTTAAAAAATATATATATTATGATGTACTTCAATTTTCATTTTAGAGGGCGTTTGGTTCGCTCGATGTTACATCACATCATTACACTGTAATGTTATATTATTGTAATGTTACATTAATGTAATCTCAATACAAAAATACAACATTACATTTTTTAGGAATGTAATAAGATTAAGGTAATGTGATACATTTTATAATATTATTATATTATGATAATGTTAGAAAAAATAAAATGAGCCAAACACCTTATGTCACATCAAGAACACATATAGCATATAAGAACTAATGCATACGTTCTATAAAAATTAATTCCAATGTCCCAGAAAAATATTCCAAACCATAGTAAATTATTTAGGCTAAAAAAAAAGGAATTAAAAATAGGGAAATAAAATCTAAAACTTGAAAATCCAAAAATTAAATAAAAAATTGACCTCCATATTCTCATCCTCATAAATTTTACAAATACATGGGAACTTTACAGGGAAAAAAGAGAGAACTGCTACCTAATAAGAATTTTCGTACTTTATTGAAGATCTTCAAACTTAAAAACTATTTGGACCAGATTGGATTTCAAAATCTAGACTTAAAATCTAAATTAATGTTGGATTAAAGTTGGTAGCAATAACTTGAGATAGATACAAAAGAACGATATTTTATGGGAAAGTCTATAGGTACAAAAAATATTTGACAAAAACTTTCACGTCCTATTCCTATTCCTATTAATGTAGCACTTTCTTTAAAAACAAAAAACAAAAAAAAAACCAATGTAGAAGATTATTATTTATTAGTAGTAGGTAAAAAATTGATATCAACAGTGACTCTAGATAATAATAAGTAAAAACTTGTCAACTATTGTAAAAAAAAAAAAAAAAAAAATTATCAATAGCATTGTTCATTGTTTCTTGCATAAACAAAAACAAAGCACCACTTCTGTTCCATTTATTGCAAACAAAGTAAGACTTCTGTTCCTTACAATTATTGTATATTCATCTATACTTTACTTTATAGCATACATTTTCATAGAATATAGAAGAAGCTTTCAAAGAAAAGAAAAAGGTTGTTTTGTATTGTATTGGTTATATGTCGATTTCGTAACAACAAATTCTGAAGTGATTCATGGAGAATTTTCATTTCTTGGAGAATTTTCTAGAATGTATGATAATGAAATATTTTATTAAATATATTTCTTGTCAACACTACCATTACTAGCTAGCCTCTTTTATTTTATTAATTAATTAATTAATTTATAAATTATAATCCAAAAATTCTAGTATATTTCTTACAATCCCCTTGCAATTCAATGACGTTATTTGATCTTTTTTATGAGAAGAATTAGGATTCAAATTTCTTTCTTCCACTAGTTATAACAATTGAATTATTCAAGGAAAAAAAAAAAAAAAAAAAAAAAAAAAAAAAAAAAAGAAGAAGAAGAAGTAAAAAGAAGAAGAAGATAATCACATAAATTCAAAGACAAGAGAGCCATATTACTTACTAAACACAAAAGTAATAAGCATCATACAATACTATACGAGGAATTACAATATACATTACCAAATTTAATGGATAGATATATTCAGGCAATTCTTCCTTGCCTAGAGGGCATGCCATGAAGGCCATGACCCATATAAGGTCTCTCACCACATCTGAAAGGAGTCCCATAATTAAACTGCACAACCAGATAACTTCCACCAAATAGATCATTCATGTGAACCTGTCCATTCTTCAACCTCTTCAAAGCCTTTCTCCATGAAACTTTAACTCTATTGAAAAACCTCTTCTTTTTCCTTAAGAACCTCCTCAAGCCCGGAATTCGAACCTTCGGTCTTCTCCTGCCTAGTGACCTTGTAATCTCGGACCATCTCCTTATCTTTCTGAGTGATCTCTCTTCTTTTGATTCTTCATCAATCAACCAACTTTCTTGTTTCAGTTTATAATAGGAAAAGTTTGCTGAAGCCATGTCAAAGCTCAAATGGGGTTATGAACTATATTAATAATAAGATCTAGGACTGACTGTAGTGCATGTGAAGAGAAGTGCGGTGGGTTTTCTTTTTATTGGATTTCACGTGGTCTCTTAAGTTTGTGTTTTTTGTGATAGTTACGTTTTAAAGAAAGTGACACAAATGGAGAATTTAGTTGAGAGCAATTAATCTAGCCATGGTAGCCGGAATTTGTTGGTAATGCTGGTTAGGAATAATGACTCAAAGATGGTAACCCTGCGTGATTTTCTTTCACCAATCACCTTTCATCAAAGAACAGTTCAAAGAGGAATGTTTTGGTAGAGGATTAGTACGTGACTAAGATTTCCTTCACATAAATTATTTTTGTTTTATAGATTTAGTACAAAATATTGCATAATTTTCTAGCACAAGGTTGTGTTCAAACAATTCACAAGGACTAGTATTAGAAAATTCAAATAAAAGTTAAAAATTTACTTTGTAACAACTAAAATTGGCAACTTCAAAAATTTCAAGAGAAAGAAGAATTTTAAGAACCTTTGTTATGAATTTGATAAACGGAAGTGCATGCTTTTACTAGATGCAGAGCAATGAAGGTCTTTATTGAAAACACCAAAAGATATGTTCTGATTGTTTCGATATTAATGTTTTCTAAAAAATGAGTTATTTTTAAAAAAATATTTTTGAAAAAACTATCTCATTTTCCTGTCTGAAAGTGACCTAAAATGAGATAGAATTGTTTTAAGTAATTTTGGAACTTTTGGCTAATGATGGGGGATTGGCCTAATAGTTTTCATATTGCATCAGCTTTAGCCTTTTCATTCTCAAATCAAGTAGCCTTTTCATCCTCAAATCAAGTTGTTGCAATTAATGGCTAATGATGGCTAAAGGCCTGTTTGGTACATATGTTTAAACAATATTTTTCAGATTTTTTAGAAATACGTGTGAAAAAAAATTTGTGAAAATACGTATAATATTGTTTAAAAACTGAAAACATGTG